>NC_046172.1:53517284-53720474 GCF_011064425.1 Rattus rattus
AGAAGTTGCTGGCCATATTCATTTCCTGAAAAACAAAAACACATTAATATTTAAGTGTGGCTTAATCATCCTTTGAAAAAGAGAGAGGTTAAGTAAGCACAGGAGCCAATAATTTCATGCATATAAAGATTCACACCAGCCTAAGTTCTAGGTTATTGATGGGTTCATTCTGGAATACCCTTAGAATTGACTATCAAACTCATTATAGCTGGATTAGACACAGGATAACATTTCAAGGCATTAATGAAATAAGTCAAGCATAAGCAGAGAGAATAAAGGACCAGACAGTCACAAGCAACATCTAGCATTGGCGAGACAAGAGGTACTTGGTTTGCTTGTTTAAGCCAACACCTAAGTCCTATCAATCAATCAACTGTGCTTTATATGATATACCCACAAAGATGGGTTCCTCTTTCACCAATATGGCCAGCCTGATATGTGGACCTGGTGAGTTATATTACAGTAAAAACTAAAACACAGTGGCATTTTTTTCCGGCATACTAGTATAACTATGTCACATCTTTATTAGCATGCATTCGCTCATTATATCTTAGGAAAAGTCTGCTGTAAAGACCCTCATGCTTCAGTTAAAAATCTAGCCCTAAAAAAGTAACAATAAAAATTTAAAAACATATTGGCAAGAACTAATGAAGATGAATCCAGGTTAACTCCAACACTATGCTCCCTACCTTTAAATTACATCCAGGGCCCATGCTCTCAGAGGAGAAGGAGATGGGGACTGTGAGAGAGGACAGTGTTTGGAATGCAAATTAAAAGTCCTCTGCTCTCTCCAAAAGTCAAGGACCCTGACCCTCTAGAAAAGCTTTTTTGTTTGGGGGATCCAGAATCCTTCCATCTTAAGTTGCAGAAAGAAGAAACCAACAGTGAAGATGGGCAGGAGAGCAGTTGGTAGAGCACTTGCCTGGCGCAGAGGCTCTTGAGTCCCTCAGTACCGAAAAGACCTATTATTCCATATGAATTTCTCAAAGAACTTCTTTAAAGAGTTATAAAAAGGAAAAACAGAACACTCAGAAGAACAAACAAAGGGTAGTAGGGCTGTAGCAAGGGGTGGCGTTACTTTTTTCCCTCCTGAGCTTTAGCTCTTTCTTGCCATAAAGTTCTCTACTAGTCTCTCATTCAACAGATATCCTCTCCAGAAAAATGGCTAGACTAGTTTGCAGATGGGAAAAACTGGCCCTTCCAATAATGTAGAACAAATTTAAAATAACAACCTTAAAAAAGCCAACAGCTGAGACACATGGTCAGTGAAAATTCCCCCAAAGCAACATGATAAAAGATGACCTGTGGAAAACAGAGGACTCCATAGGAACACCATCATTAATGGCCAGCATCAAATCATCCAACACCTTCCAAACCTTACAGGCTTCCTGTTTGACTTTGTTATAAGGTAAAGACCTATGATGAGTAATCTCTTGCCCCTGAAAGAACAGGGAGTACATATGCTGACATTAATAGCTGAAGACTATGACGAAGTGCATAATAGTTCATATTTTCTTAGGAGAGAAAAAAAAAAGGAACTAAGTATAAGATTGGCGTAGGGGAGAAGAAAAGAGAGCAAAAATAAAGAGTGGAAGAGATAAGAAGGATCTAGAAGGAAGGATCAAAGGGGAAATTAATAGAAAATAAAGTAGATGTGGCAAAAGGAAAAGAAAGGCAAAAAATATTTACACACATAAAGTTGAAAAAAACCTCAAAAACTGTCCAAGTTAAATCTAGAAAAGAAAAGACTGGAAAAAGGAAGGGGCTTATAAAAAAAGTGAGCAACAGACAATGTGGTAAAAAAACAAGAGTCAAAAAGAGTAAAGAAAGGTCTGAAGGTTAAGCGAGCTTTAAAGAAAGGAATAGGGTGAAGCAAAAGAGACAGAGAGGGAGAAAGAGAAAAGGAAATGAAAAGACAAAGGAAACTCATCAGCGAAGAATGAGCAGAACAAGATGCATGTAAGGAAAGCCAAGAGAGAGGAGCAGAGTGAAGGTTGACACTCACCCTCACAAAAGCTGGCAGGAAACCATCCCTCTCATGGTCGATCTGGCCCCCACCAATCCTTATTTGAAGCATCCAAGACTTTTGATGGCGCCGCCAGCTTTAAATGCCAACTCCGGTTGGCCATGGTGGCATGATCCCATACTGCCTCAGCACTAAAGATGGAATCTCCAGTGATCAGCTTAGGAGACAAAATGAGAATGCGTTCAGTCCATATATCTGACTGAGGGTCTACTTAAGCACTTCTCACAAGCAAATCTACTATCTAATGGTAAAACTCACATGTTTCAGTGGTGAAAAGGTGCGGTGAAGGAAAAATGACACCAACATGCATGCTATATTGGACTACAAGACAAACAATGCTTTTGGTTCTCTGTTAGCAAGTACATAGAATAATCCACAATATAGACAAGAATCATGCTTTTATCTATTTCATGAACTCCTCTTCCCCAAATGAAACAACAAACAAAGCTCTATTCTCTCTCCTTGATGCTTTACACAAGTCCTGGGTCTTTTAAAAGTAGAAAGGCTGGTTCTGGCATCAATGCATAAATGAGGCAAAAGCATATTTGTTTATAACTCTTTGTGTTACCTTCCTTTTTCCTCCTTCAGAAACTGACCAATTGAGAGTCAGCAGTATATTATTTAGTTCTTCTCACCCACCACATCCCATGTGGTAAGAGTAACGGATATATGCCTGATAAACTCAAAGTCTACAAATATACACAGAGAAATTTGCTCAGTTCTCCTGTGGCATATACAGGGAGTTTCTGTTGGCTTCATTGATAGATTTTTCAAAACTAATAATGAAGGGTTAAACCGAAGCGGAAGATCACGTAATAAGGCAGAGGCTGTACAGTCCTTAATTTTTAACCTGAGTCACTCAAGTTCCTGGAAATAGGGAACAGGCTCCACGCAAACAGAAAAACAACTATCTAGTCCCATTTCACATGTACATGCAACAAAACACATATAGCCATGACACTCCATTTAAGTACATATGAAGATGGAGGTGGGGAGAGGTATGCTGTCTCTCTCTAGCTGACCACTGTGTTATATCTTCATTTGTTTTTTTTTCCCCCTGAACTCTTCTACCTTGTAACATCCCAGCACTTGTGAAGGCACATTTTGGAATTAGAGAACATATGGCCTGCCTGGCAAGGACTCAGTCTCTCTCTCTCTCTCTCTCTCTCTCTCTCTCTCTCTCTCTCTCTCTCCTCCCTCCCTCCTCCCTCCCTCCCTCCCTCCTCCTCCCCTCTTCCTCCCTCCCCCCTCTCTCTGTGTGTCCTGAGTTACTGAAGATGTCATTTATAAATAAGCTTTCCAATGAGCCTATTTGAGGAAGGAAATGTCTGCCTAAGGAAATCATGGTTCCATTCGACCAAAGATAAAACCCTTTCAAAGATAACAGGCACTCATGTGTGGAATATATACCCTCACCAACAGACCTGTCATATAACACACTGTCTGAGAATTAATGCTACAGCAGTCTTCTCAGGAAATGAATATGCACAACATTACACACATATGAATACCTAGATAGGACTATACAATGAGGTATACTACCCCTTAGGTCCTGCCGAAGACATCCTTCTTGGTTCAGGATTCTAACTTCTATGTTCTCCACAAAGATTAAGGAACAGGAAAAGTTCAGTTCAGACATTACAGCAGGGCCTTTTATAACGTATTTCAAATATTTTGTGTTTTTCTATGCGCAGCTTGTTTTCTCACCCAGCATATCACATAATCTGTCCTCAATGAGCTGTGTTTCATTATGGCCCATATTTTAAGGTGAGAAAAACTGTGGTTCAGTGAAGCAAACTTATTTTTCAGTCAGTAACAATGAATACATTACAGAAATAGGTCTTTAGATCTAAGAACCATCGAACCATACTACTAATATGAGCTTACTATACAGAATGTTATCAGCTGTTATAGAAACGGATGGTCTTAAAGAACGCTCGAGAAGGAGATTTTAATCTGCTCTCTAAAGAGATTCCTTTTTATGCTGATATTACTTTCTTCCAAAGAAAATAATCAATTTCTGCTGGTATGGTCTCAGTGGAGAAAGAGAACTGCTAGTCACTGGTTGCTATGGTTTGAACGTGGCATGCCTCACAAAGGCTCGTGTGTTTGAAAACTTGATCTCAGTTGGTGGTGCTGTTTTAAGGAATTTATGGAACTTCTGGGACATTGGACTGAGATGGAAGATGTCCCTGGAGGCAGACCTTGGAAATTAAACCCACTTCTAATAACAGCCCAAGCTCCCCCCTTCCTGATCTGCTAAAATATGAACAAACTGATACATGCTCCTGCTGCTACAGAAAAAGCCAACCCAGCCTCCATGCCTTCCTTGCCAAGAGACTCTACCCTTTAAAACATGAACCAAAATCAATTTCTCCCCTTACTTTGTTTCTGTAAAGTATTCTGTCAAAGTGATTTGAAAAGTACTCTAAAAAAAAAAAAACTTATAGATGTTTCCCCATCTCTCTTCAAAGACAGGTTCCAACCGAATGTTGTAAAATTAGCTCGATAATCCGAGACAGATGAAGCCTAGCGGATCATGAGACTGTATAGTTTGAACTGTATTTCCAGCTTTTGATTAAGTGTCACGAGTTTGTTAGCTTTGAATACTGACCCTCTGTTCAGGACACCATCTATAAAAACAAAATTCATATGCAGATATAGCCTTTTCTAGGAGAATCTACTTTTTTAACTTGTAAGCTATGCTATGTAGTTCTACACTCCTACTTGCTGCATAAGCTATGAAACACTGAGCCAAGAACTAGCTGTTGTGTGTGCAGAGGTGTGATGAAGATAATGAATCCAGAGGGGCTTGAAGTTATATGTGGTTCCTTTGCTCATTCACCATAAATACCTGTCAGAGTAAAAGAATGTTCTTCTCCCATTTTCTAGGTATTTTAATAAAAAACGTAAATTAAGTTTTGCCTAACATTGGAGATATATATATATATATATTCCTTTTCTGTATAAAATTAAATTTTAATTTGCTACAAGGTTTTCATAGATATATGTACTTTACACATTCATCTCTCATCCAGCATGCATTCAATGACCTACTGTGTGCATAGACCTGCTTACTGGGGTTATTCCCACTTAAAGATCAAAGTGCCCCTCAAACAACATAAAAATCTAGCTTTATATTCTGAACTTTGCTACTTTAAAAGCAGTGATGATATGAGGTGAAAAATGGAAAAGGTAAAGGGACCAATCAAAATGGTGCTGTCCGTATGTAATAGAGATGCTAGGGAGTGCAATATTACAAAAGCCAAATACAAAACACTCCAACTATGCAACACTGGGCTTCAGTTTCTTCATCCATGAAACAGGATAATGTCTGCATCACAGGCAAGATTTAGAGAGGGTGGATTAGCACGATGGATATACAATGCCTAGAATGTCTTAGCTTTAATAGCCTAGTATAAGACTTTATGGGTAGGAAGTACTATACAGATATCTGTCTCCAGGAACGGTTTTATGGAGCACTGAAGTATAGAAAAGATAGTAACATATATTGAAGGAAATAGAAGGGTATTTGAGGCTGAAGAATGAGGTTAAATAAACAAGAGGTATAAGAAAAGAGGCTTGAATTTAGTTTGAGGAAGATGGGGACAGAGTTGATTTTCAGGAGAGGATATCAATCTTAAGCGTGGTTATTAAAACATGCTCTATATTAGGAAACAATGAAAATTTTGACGGAAAAAAGAAGATGAAAATATTGTTGTAAATGTGTTAAATGGAGGATAGTTAATTGGATATATAAGTATGTTGGAATTTCAAGACAAGTCAGGAGGAGAGAGAGAGAGAGAGAGAGAGAGAGAGAGAGAGAGAGAGAGAGAGAGAGAGAGAGTTGTTTTCTGGGAGTTAGAAGAAAATGTAGAAACCAAGAAATCTTGTCTCAGAGGATAGAATTATGAGAAACGCCATAAACCTCAAAATTAATAACAAAGGGACATGTGGACTCTAAGAACAGCCAGAGAAATAAACTGAAATAAAGCTGGCAGCAGATCATTATAAAGAAAGCCAAGAAAAGTCTTTTGGGAATGGCTCTACCACAAATTCCATTCTCTATTCCCCTTCTGCGTTATGCTTCGCTTCCAACCAAAAGTCCTAATTCCCAATTGCCTCTACTCCTGAAGTCCCAATATGAAGCTAGGAAATGGTGCTTAGTTACTATATCATGGAACACCAATATTTCTAGGCCACAGGATACCACTCCTGTGATAGCTAACGAAATGACTTCCAGTTCTCAGAGCACGCTGGAAGCAGTGCCAACATACACTGGTTCTTCTTCAGATCTGCCAGTAAGTGGGGCACACAGTGCTTCCAGTAGCCACACTAACGATGCTCTTGCATAGGAATAGAAGGATGAAGTGAGCTTATTTCAATCCAGTCAGTCTGAACTGGGGCTTGAGATGCTGTATTTAAAAGAAGTCCTTTATGATCCTGACACTGCTGCTCCATGAAGCACCTAGCAAAACTTCTGTCATGTGGGGGCTGTCCTTTTATCTTCTCATGCCTCATCCTTCCCCCAGATACTCCTATGCTACCATGGGGTTTGGCTCCTCTGCCTCCAATATTCTCTGCCTAAGTTTCCATCAGTAGTTGCTGTATGTCTGAGAATATGTATGGTTGTGAAAGATGTATGCCCAATGTCAAGTTGGAATGACAAGGGATAAAACACCCTAGGATCACAGCCCTCCCTCAGTTTTCAAGAACTTGAGCACTTGCTTTATTCTTTTAATTCTTGCCCTCTAGCTGAAAAATATAACTCCCCAAACAGATATTTAATTAGCCTGGCTAGCTAGCATAGTATTAAAGTTTAATATCAAGAGGAAGAATACATTAACAAATGAACTACTGAGGCTGGAGAGATGACTGGTTCCATAATATCTAAGTTTGATTCCCAGCACCCACATGGAGGTTCACAACTATCTATAAGACTACTTTGAGGGGGATCCAATGCGCCCCAGTTACCTCCACAGGCACCAGGCAGGTATATGTATACATACTTACATGCTGGTAAAAGACCCATCCACACAAAACAAAATATTTTTTTTAATTTAAACATAAACCATGATATGTTGTAAAGAATAAGAAATGTTCCAACTGTTGTTATGGTAACTGAGCAAGTTCTGCCTTCTCAAAATATACACAGCGGGGAAAAGGAAGGATATGGAGAGAGAGTATGAGATTTCTTCTGTCCTTTTCCCCTCAGATGGCCCCTTTTCTCAATGGCTAAGTATGAACAATAGCCAAGTTTCATTTCCTTGTTCCCTTTAAGTATATCTAAAGCTGTGGTTTTATGTTCTTTCAGAGTAGACAAGTTATCCTTTTAAAATAGGTTTGTAAATCGACTCTTGACTATTTAGCCAAAAATATTAAAGGACAACCATCATGCATTTTCTGACAAATTATAACCTAGGTTGCTGCAAGAACAGCTAAGAAATCTAAGTATATAAAAAGAGTTCCAAATGGTGGCTACTGGAAATAAAATCTTAACTCACGGACTGACTGACTCTCTCTCTCTCTCTCTCTCTCTCTCTCTCTCTCTCTCTCTTCTCTCTCTCTGTCTCTGTCTCTGTCTCTCTGTCTCTCTGTCTCTCTCTCTGTCTCTCTTCTCTGTCTCTCTCTGTCTCTCTGTCTCTGTCTCTCTGTCTCTGTCTCTCTCTCCGCTCCTCTGTCTCTCTGTCTCTGTCTCTGTCTCTCTCTCTGTGTGTGTGTGTGTGTGTGTGTGTGTGTGTGTGTGTGTGTCTACAGGTGCATTTCATTTTACTTCTTTGTCTGGGATAGTGTATGCACATGTGTGGGGGGTGTCTGCAGGGGCCAAAGGAGGATGCTAAATCACCTGGTGCTGGAGTCACTCGTGGTTGTGAGCCACCTGACAGAGATGCTGGGAGCCTAACTCGGGCTCTCTGTAAGAGAAGTATGAGCTGTGATCTGCTGAGCCATGCCCCCAGACTATACACCTTATTTTGACATAGGATCGCTCAGTGTACATGGAGCTCACAAATTTAGTTCAGCTGGCTAGCTAGGAAGCCTTGGATACCTCCTCTCTTCACTGTCACAAGAATGAGATAACAAGTATGTGGCACAAAGCCCAGTCTTTAGCACGGGTGCTAGCATCTGAACTCAGTTCTTCATATTTACACGGTAACACTTTATGAACTGAGCCATCTACCTAGCCTCCTGTCTAAATTTTTCCATCAGTCAAATGACACACTGAAACACATATGATCACTCAATTCCCCTCAGTTTGGGCATTCTGTTGAAATGAATATTTTAGTTTTGCAAGGAATAAAGGACAACAATTTCATTTTTGTACTTTATTTCTCCTTTCCCTTTCTTTGTGCTTAAAGGGTGTTTTTAAGGTCCATTGCTGAGGAAAATGAGAACCCATGCATGGGACTGGCTGGCACTACATCAAAGCAAAGCCTACTGCCTGCATTTTCCCAGACTGTCTGGGAAAACTGAGGGATGGGTTTTACACTTTAGCCCTTGGCTGCTCCATTTAAAAAAGAATCAATAGATATTTTGGGTTTTGTTCTCTACTTAGGTCCCCAGAGAAATCATTCTTTATCATGACATTAGCCTGCCATACGCCTCCAGTTCTATCCTTGCAAATGCCTGTTGTCACTTCCAATGAAATGTAAAATGTGTCATATTCCTTTTCTTCTTAATTTTTCCTAATTTACAAAACTCTATTGAACTTCCTTCTTTCTTCCTTGTATATCCCTTTCAGATATGGGGCTATTCTTCACTTCCATTACCCCTCCTTAGACCTTGCCCTCATCACCTCAAGCTGTCTCCTAATTAGTTCTCACCTCCCCCATGCTTCTCTCCTCTTCAAGCTACTACAAGGAGTGGCTTGATATATTTTTCAGTTTTCCTTGCTGGTACCAATCTTTGTGCTCATGAAGATTTTGTAACTCCCCACCATCATTTATCTGTATGCTCGTCCCATCTCTAAATCTAATCCTTGCCTCTGACGGAGCACGGACCTTTTTCCTTTTTCTTCTTGTGATACTGAGGATTAAACCCAGGGTTTTACATATACTAAACAAATGAGCTACAATCCCAGACTGGATTGCCAAATCGAATATTGTAGGAAGCTAAAATCCTACATTGGTGCTTCTGGTACAGCCATATTCTATAGCCAGCTGCTTCTTGCAGTGATTGTGGGTCACCAGCCCTTTCATCCTTTCACTTCTAACTCCAGCCAGTGTCTTCGCTCCCTCTGTCTCTTTTACTGGTTTCTACCTAGGAGAAGGTGAACATAACCAGGAGAAGTTGAAGCAGTCAAGCAGAGTTTAATTCTACAAATAATATCACTTGTGAACTGGCTATAAACCATCTGCTTAAATCTACAAGAAACAGTATTGTTAACCTCTTTTTAAACGGTCAGTGATGAGCATGCATCCTAAAACCAGGCAAGCTCTGAATTGGATCAGAGTCGGCATCTCCCTTGGGTTGTAAAACACTATGTTGCCAGATTATACAATGTGTATCTATGTGGCTTACAACTTGTTAAAGCTACTTGGTTTCTACAGATTTTTTTTTCATTTTATACTAGATTTTATTACAGATCAACATATGTATCTTATGGTCATCAGAGAAAAAACAGAGATGAAAGGTAAGCACAACCCATTTAAAATGTAGGAAACAGTTCCTTTTTCTGATCTCTAGGACATTAAGACCTGCTTGCTTCCAACTTCAATCTGGTTGTTGCTAGAGGCAAGCTGGAAGAACTCAAACAGTGCCAAGTCACTTAGGTAACCTAAAATGATCTTAAAATCCATATTCGAAGTCTAATTTTTTTCCCTTGGGTTACTATGAATAGTCTTTAAAGGCTTCAGTTTTTTCCCAGTTTGTGATTTGAAGTTCAGTCTTGGAGTTTCCTGGCTAGAAAGCCCATAGGTTTCCAGAAGGGTAGGAGGAGGGGGCTAGAACTGCATGAAGAATTTGTCCTCTGTACCACCCACATGCATAGCTCTATAATCATCAACACCACAGCCAGAGGGTGGGTGGGCAAGGCAAAGAGAAGAAGTCATTTTTCATCCATTTTGACAGATGTCGTGTTAAAATCTTGCTGGGAAAAGAGGATTGTGGATGGGGGGAGGAAAGGGGAAAGAGCCAGGTTGGATCTAATATCTAAATGTGACCATCTGGCTAAGGTGGCTAGAACAAGAACATCATTTATTCAACATAGTAGTGCTCCTACATCTAGAGAACAGAGGGAAAACATATTTCACTTCACTAAAATCACCTTCACCTCTAGTTAATATAACTAACCTAAGACAAAAGTTTACAAAAGCTGCTGACTTAGTATTCATTTCCAAAGACAATGTGTTTTCTGTGCAATGAAGAATCTGCATTTAAACAGTCCATCAGAAAGTAAAACGTGGTTTCCAGTGACTCCCTGATTTCCTTCTGCCTATAGATTCGGGAGAAAAAAAATCCAATGTAGGCCAAAGCACCTAGTCCGTGTCAACAGTCTTTCTCCTGTCAAGATCTAGTAGTCCTGGGTTTTCAGAAAGTATTCAGTAAACAGTAGATGACAGAGGGGCTGAAGCATTCAGAGAGCAATGACTGTGTCAGGCTTCTGGTATTCAAACTGGCTAATCTGGCTTCCCCTCAAATTTTATTAAAGATTTAGAGGGCTTACATTATCAAAACCTAGACTTCAACAGAATATAAGAGAATCAAAATCAAGCCTACTCCCAGGGCACTAAAGAGATAGCACCAGGTCTAAGGCTGTAAAAAAGTGGTTGTGCTTAAAACAAAGTACTTCAAGTAGGTCAGTCAAGCTTATATAAGGCAGCATCTGCTTGTCTGGACTAGGTAGAGGATGTCAGAGTAGTGAAGAGAGGGGAAATAGGGCCACTGATTAAGGTACAAGCATCTAAGCTTCTGGAGCTCAAACTTGCTTGTCTTTGACTTTGGGGCTCAAGAGCATAAAAGCAGTGAGTCCACATACAAGTGCTTACAATAGGAAACTGAAAAACTAATTCAGTCCTCTTTTACACAAAAAGAAACAAAGGCTCCAATGTGAAAATGTTCCTATGGTGTCAATCCAGGGAACAGCGTAGCTAACATTAAAAACTAAGCATGAATCTTAAAGAAAGAAATGTCTGGCATTTATTTTTGTTCTATATACTTCTGTTGTCAAAAACCATAGTTAAGTGTTTTAACTATATGTAATTAATCATAGATCAATGTGTTTTCATTACTATAATTTTACAATCTATATGTATTCTATACTGTCATCCCATCACACATGTACACAATAAAATTTATTGATTAGAAAAGGAACGAAAGGAAAAAGAAGAGGCTTTAAGGGAGCAGGAAAATTTAGAGAGAGAGAGAGAGACAGAGAGCATTCAAGTAGTAAATACATGAGATATAAAAGCACAAAAGGGGACATTGGAGGGCAGTAAAAAGGGTACCGAGAGCCAAGGCAAGGAATCAGGGACAGGACAAATAAGAACAAATTATTTATGAAAATGCATAATGAAAAAGTAAAACACATTTTCAAAAATTTCAAAGGCAAGAACATACTCAGCCTGGTAACTAAATACTACATACACTCCAGAAAAATCTCCAAACCAATATATTTCTAAAGCCAGTAAGATTAAACAATATATCAAGAATTTCTAGACTTACACTCACTGGCACAGTCTCCCACCCTACTCTGCTCACTCCTCAGCTGCTTTCTAGGAACCCGGACCCCATCCTGGCCTCTCTCCTACTCTTTGGGATTCATTAGCTCATAGACCTCTTCCTGCTAGAGACCCTCTTGAAATCCACCTGAGCTTCCCAGCATAGTCCTCCCCACTTTGTTCACCATGGCTGCTTTCCTGCTCCTCTTTTTGGAACTGGCCAGATCATAAACTGCTCCCATCAGAGACCCTCTAGGCTACCCAGTAGCATAGAGATGGGGGTAACCTACCTGCTCTCGCTGGCACAATCCTAGTTGCTCACCCTTGCTTACCAGAAATCATAATCTCCTTCTGGCTTCTCTCTCCTTCTTTGGGACTGGTCAGATCAAGTTCCAGACCTTAACAGGATCTCTCTAGCCCTTCCAGATGGCATGGAGATACATATAAGCTATACATGCTCCTCAATACAAGCACCCAATTCTGGTCAACTTATGACAGGGGGCTTGGGGGAGCACCAGATCCATATTCCAGACTCAAGCCAGATGGAATATTTTGTGCCATAACATAGCCTAGTAAGTCTACCTGCTACAGTGCCTACACCATTTTGAATTTCTAAATATACTCTGGGTCCCAGCCCAGACTAGTGAGCCTCACCTATACATTTCATAATCTCCAGGTTTGTGTCTAGTGGTACATCCTATGCATCAGCGAAGCCTGCTGTGTCCACATAAAACCCACAAACAACAAAAAGAAGTACATATGCCAATATCTCATTGCAAAAACCAAAACCAAACAAACAAAACAGTATGAAAATCAAGACATTACATTGTTCCTCCAAATTCATCAATACTGTAGAAATGTTCTACAATGAGAATTACCTAAATGAACCCCAGGACACAGAACTTAAAAGGATAGTTATAATATTGATGAAAGAATTCAAAGACTTTTCAAAAGACATAAATCACAAGCTCTGAAAAACTTAAAGAGAAAAATTCAAAGAGAATAAATGCTTGATCAATACCCAAGAAATCACAAACATAAGTCTGAATAAAATGGTAAAGAGGCGAATGCTAGCAGCAAATTATTGAACTGAGAACAAGGCCCCCAATGGAGGAGTTAGAGAAAGGATTGAAAGAGCTGAAGGCGCTTGCAACCCCATAGGAACAACAGTACCAACCAACCAGAGCTCCCAGGGACTAAACCACCATCCAAAGAGCAAACATGGACAGACCCATGGCTCCAGCTGCATATGTAGCAGAGGATGGCCTTGTTGTGCACCAATGAGAGGAGAAGCCCTCGGTCCTGCCAAGACTGGACCCCCAGTGGAGGGGAAGGTCAGGGCAGGGAGGTGGGAAGGGGATGGTTGGGAGGGATCACCCTTATAGAAGAAGGTGAAGGGAGGGTATTAGGGGACTTATGGACAGGAAGCTGGGTAAGTGAATAACATTTGAAATGTAAATAAAAAATTTCCAATAAAAAATGTGCAGGAAAAGTGAGACACCATGAAAAGAAAATAAAGTCTTTAAATTATAGCTACAGACGCAGGAGAAGAATCCCAGGTCAGTAGCATAGACTAAATCTTCAACAAGACTATAGAAGAAAATTTCCCCAAACCAATGAAAGACACACCCATAAGCATATAAGAAACATATAGAACACTAAATGTCCAAGACCAGAAAAGAAACTCCTCACAGCATATCACAACTTGAACACTAAATAAACAGAACAAATAGTATTGAAATGAAATTACAAAAACAAAAATGCCACAAGACACATATAAAGAAAACCCATAAGATAACAGGTGTCTTCTCAGTAGAAAACTGAAAGCAACAGAGCCTGGAGCAATGCATTCCATGTTCTAAGAGCCCACTGATGCCCAGCCAAACTATCTACCACAGATGAAGAAGCAAGAAAGTGATACAAACAGGCTAAAAATATTTATACCGCCCCTAAAAAAAAAGGAACAGTCCAACAGACCACTACAACCAATACTTCTGATTGAAGAGACTCCAAGAAAGAAAATGAACATACAATTACTGAGACAAAATATAATTAAGAACACAAACCAAAAAAAAATATATAAAAGAGAAAAACAAAAACAAAAACCCAGTATTACTGCAACCAACACAAATTGTTCAGGATTATCTTTAAATATTAATGGCCTAAACTCTCTAATCAAAAGATATTGGGAAACAAGATTAAGAAACAGGACCCATTCTCTGTTGTCTACAAGAAACTCAGCTTTAAAGATAGGAACTACTTTAAAGTGAAAGGCTGGGCAAAATGTACTCCAAACAAATGAGACCAGGAAGCAAACAGGTCTTAATATCTATCTTAATATCTAATAATACAGACTTCAAACTAAAACAAATCAGGAGAATTTTTTTAAAGGACATCTCATTTTAATCCAGGAAACAATCAACCAAGAAAACATATACAACACTAAATATATATCAACATATACAACACTAATATATCTGTACCAAACTCTGCTGCTTGCAATTTCAGGAACAGTATACTACTGGAAATTAAAGACATAAATTAACATCAATCCCCAAATAGTAGGTGATTTCAATACTCGATTCCTCCAAAAGACATTTCATGTAGACAAAAACTAAGAAGGAAATATCAGAATTATATAACATCATACACCAAATGGACTTAACACACACAAAACCCTCTACTCAGCAGCCAATGGCAGCTTCTCTAAAACAGACCATATTCTGGGACACAAAACAAATCTTAACAAACTCAGAAAATTGAAATAATTCTGTGTGTCTTATCTGACTATAATGCAATTTAACCTTAAATTGAGAGCAAACTCATGGAGATTAAACAACTCATTAAATAATGATGAATGGATCAAAGGAGAAATCGAGAAGTAAATTTAAAACAAAAATTTTATAACTAAATGAAAACGAAAACACAACACAACAAAACCTGTGGGTCAGATCGTAGGTCTGGAGTCCTACAATGAAACGGATTGTTCTAATTACGCACCTCTGTGAAAAAATCAGAAAGAATAAATGACTTAAGGATGCAACTCAAAAAATTTGCAAGGAGAATAAGCAAAAACCAAAACCATTAAATTACAATAAATAAAAAGGTCAGAGCAGAAATTAATGAAACTAAAACAAAGGAAATAATAAAAAGAACTAATGAATCTACAAGCTTGTTCTTTAGGAAGATAAGCAACCCAGCCAAACCAAAAAAAGAGGAGGAGGAGGAGGAGGAGGAAGGGGAGGAGGAGGAGGAAGAGAACCAAATTAACTGAATCAAAAATGAACAGAGAAATATTAAAACAACCACTAAGTAAATTCAGAAGATTATAGAGTGATAATGTAGAGACGTGTACTCCATTAAGAAGGAAAACCTAAAAGAAATGGACAAATGTCTAGATTCATTAAAAACCACCAAAGTTAAACCAAGAAGAGAACAACAAAGAGGCCCATCACAAATCAGGAGGTTGAAACACTAATTAAAAAAAAAAAAAACCTTCTGACAAAAAAATAAGCCAAACCAGATGGACTCACAACAAAAATTGTACCAGATTTCAAGCATAATCTACAACCAATTATTCAAAACAATAAATACTCAGTAGCTTTTCCAACCTCCATCTACATAGGCAGAATAATATGAAAACAAGTAAACACACACACAAACACAAACACCCCCGCCACACACACACAGGTGCGTACACACTCTATAAGCCAATATTCCTGGTGAACATAGATATAAAATCCTCAATAACTAGCAAATCATATATATATATATATATATATGTATGTATATCTCAAAAAGGTAATTCACAATAAACAAGTTGGCTTTAACATAGAGATGCAGAGATGATTCAATACAAGCAAGTTAATAAATATAAGAAATCATACAAATGGCCTTAAAGATAAAGCCACATGATCATCTCAGTAGAAGAAGAAAAAGCTTTTGTCAAAATCCCATGTTTCAAACATCCTAGAGAATGAAGGACTGGAGAGAACATAACTCAACAAAAAAAAGTCTACATATAACAAACTCACAGGCAGCACAACCCTAAAACGAGTAAAACTCAAAGCAATCCCATTAAAAACTGGAATGAGACAGGGCTATCAACAATCCCTACTCCTTTTCAATCTAGTGCTCAAAGCATTTGCTGAAACAATAAGGCAATAAAAATGTTTAAAAAGAAATGTATAAAGTCAAAATATCCATATGAAAAATAGATACCCCAAATTTTCCATAACAAATTCTGAAAATGAAAATTTCAGCAATGTGGCCATACGGAAAATATTGTTATAAAAATCAATGGCTTTTTTATACACCATCAACAAATGTGAGAAAGAAATAGATACACTGCCATTCACAGCCATTGGATGTGTGTGTGTGTGTGTGTGTGTGTGTGTGTGTGTGTGTGTGTCTGTGTGTGTGTCTGTGTCTGTGTGTATCTGTGTGTCTGTGTGTTTACCTGGCTTTAGTATTAGGATTATACTGCTATATAGACGAAGTTTGGGGGTGCGCCTCAGTTTCTATTGTTTTGAATAAATTATCTTGCAATAAACATAACCCAGGAGATATAAGATCTCTACAATGTAAACTTTAAGTCCCCAAAGAAAGAGACCGGGCAAAACGCTTGACAATAGAAAGATCTCTCATTCTTTTGGGTGGCATAATTACTATGCTGAAAATGATCATTGAACCAAAAGCAATTTTTATATTCAATGCAATTCCAGTCAAAATGTTCAATGTTCTCTATTAAAAAAAAAGAGAAAATCCTAATGATCACAAAGGAGCCAAGATAGTCAAAGCAACCATGAGTAAAAGGAACAATGCTAGAGTTATCTGGTATTTGAAAAGGAGCCAAGAAATACACGGCAAAAGAGAGCATTTTCATGACATAGTGATGGGGAAGACTTGATGTTCACAAGTAGAAGAATGAAATTAGATCTGTATCTATCACCCAGCACAAAACACAACCCCAAATGGACTAAAGACCTAATATGAAACCTCAAATGCTGAAACTACTGTAAGAAAACACAGGCAGTGCCCCATGATATACAATTGTAGGAAAGAATTTTCTGAAAAAGACTCCATTTGCCTGGGAATTTAGGCAAACAATTTTAAAATTGGAACTTATAAAGTTAAAAAGCTTCTGTACAGCTAAGGAAACAATCAACTGAGTGAAGAGATAATCTGACACTGGAGTACTAACCAGAATATATAAAGAACTCAAACACAAAGAGACAAAAACAAACGACCCATTCAAAAATATGGTCCTGGAACCTGAACAGAGTTCTCAAAGGAAGAAAAAATATCATAAAAGCGTCATCATCCTTAGAAACTAGAGAAATGCAAATGAAGACAATTTTGAGTGTGGTAAGACTAGGAAACAACAAATGCTGGCGAATATGTGAGAAAAGTAGAACACTTATTAATTGTTGGTGGTGGGTTAATGGTTATGGTTAACTGCCACAGCCACTGTGAAAGTCAGTGTGAAGACTTCCCGAACAGCTGAAAGTACATCTACCATAAGAGCGAGCCTCACGACTTCTTGCCACATGACCGAAGGACATCGGTCTCTGCAGAAGCTTGCTCAGCAGGGCTCATCGCCAGACTTTTCACCATAGCTAGGAAATGTCAGCAACCAAAATGTGCATCAACTGAGGAATGGATGATGGAAAGGTGGTACATAAGTACTCTGGAATACCATTTAGCTGTAAATAAAAAGGTGAATGGATGGAACCAGAAAATACTATTGAGTGAAGTAACCATATCCAGAAAGACAAACGCAATATGTTCTCTTTTGTTCATGGTTCCTAGCTTCATATTTAAATGTACAAATTATCACAACAATCAGAAAAGTAAAGTGCAACCTTGGGAGTGGAACAATAAAAATATTACAAGTGATTTGAAGGGGGGAATGGGAAGATAGGGGTTCCCTTCAATTATAGGGGGAAGAAAATATAAGTACCAAAAGTAGAGGGAAGAGGGTAACAGTAAGAGTGAAGTTATCTGAAGGAAGTATGTATTTACCTAAAATTATATATAAAATATAAGTCTCTATCGTTATATACATGGTTGAAATAAAAATTTTCCATCTGGATGAATAATGCTCCCAGAGAGACCCACAGACTATCTCCAGCAAAGCCAACACCAAAACTAAGGTCCCTTTGCAGTGTTGGTCAGGGTACTCCAGGACATTCCTAAAACATTAAAGGTTATATTGGCTGCCCTTGGTTGCTTCACAGAGGTTGAAGGTAAGTTCCTACTGCTGAAGACACCCTGCACTTCAGACACAGGAATTTACTTGAAAGCCTCCATGATGAGGAATAAATAGCTTTCACAGTACGAGAAGACACCATGCCATTCCTTTCCCAAAAGAGGAAGCAGCTGGCAATTCTACCCAGCTAGGATATGTTTCAGCCACAGCAACCACCAGCAGGGCACAATAACCCTAAGGCTGCAATACTGTCACACATACCTTGGCGGTAACCAACAGTTCTCAAATTGGACTCAGCAAGAGGGAAATTATGTCTGTACTGGAAACCTAGCCAACCACCTAGGGACAGTAAGGTCATGGCTCTTGCAGGAGACTCCACAACTACCACTTTCCTAAACCAGCACAATTCCTTATTACATTCGAAATATTTATTTTTTAACCCATAGATAAGTATTGCCCTCACCCATTATCAAGAAAAGATCCCTTTCCCACAGACAGAGACAATTACTGAAAACCACAACTGATCAAAATGCAGAGATCCTGCAGTGCTCAGCCTTACCTGATACAAATACAACACAAGTGCGCCAAAGGCTCAAAAGCAGAAGAGGGAGCAGAAACTGGACAAGAACCAGAGAACCTGGAAGTTTGCAGTGAGATCCCATCTTCTAAAAATACCAGAGAAGCTGAACCAAAGAATCCCATCACCATGGCTGCCTAAACAAGACCTCGACAAGGACACCATCGGTCAACAAGTTAACACCCTAGACAAAGAACTACAAGCAATCTAGGAATATTTGACAGTGGAAAAGATCCATCTCCCCAGTAAAGAGGCCCCAAATTGATTATCCAAGGGAAACTGCTTAGCTCTGAAATCATATAGATGGAAGTAACATTGTATGGACTGAGCCAGTTGTATTTATGTATACTTAGAAAACACACACACACATGCAAGCACACACACAAATGCACACATTTTAAATGAAGGTATCCTACTTGGGATGATAATGTGTCCACCTAGAACCACCTATACCCAGTGATACCAGTGAAAATACCAGTTCCAGGCATAAGAAGCTTTAACTTCCTTTTGAGTTATTGTTCGGGGAAGACCAATCAATTCCCAAAACAATATAGGCTATTGATGTTTACCTTGATGGTTTCCGGAACTTGAAGGTTAATCCCTATTGCTGAAGATCCCATATAGTTTGGACATGGGACTCAGAATTTATGCTGGATCTTAACTGAAATCCTATTGAAAGTAATCAGTAGTCCTACCCAATTGTGACGCCTATGAACCACAAACATGACCAGCAGGGAAAATACCTTTAAAGGTAAAGCAGTAACATTTCATCTTGATGGTAACCAACTGCTTTTTACTTGGACTTAAGACCCCCTCAAAAGGAAGGAAATCATACCTGTATTGAAAATCTAGCCAACCTCCCAGGGTTAGTGAAATCATGGATCTAGAGAAGCTAATACTGCCACTTTACTAATATAATTATTATATTAAGGAAGCCAAACTAATCAAAATGCAGAAAACAACTGATTTGGGGGTGACCAGCTCCAACTGAAACATCTGATACATCCCCTATACCTTAGGGAACATGAAGAAAGAGGGAGCAGAAAGATTGTTTAGCGCCAGAAAACCAAGAAGTCCATGTCACCTAGATTTAAAAGGGAAGCTACCTCCAGAAAATCTGGACAATATTGTTGCTTAAATAAGAACTTAACAATGACAACACCAATTGACATGCCACTGGGGATGTTAGAAATGTCATCAAGCCCCAACTCTAGATGACGCACTACAGGCAATTAAAGACTGCTGAAAGAGGCATGAGTACCCTAAATGGTTATCCAGTACCACGTGCTGAGTCCTAAAAACATATACAAGAAGACAACACTAAACTCTTTCAGCAGATTGAATTTATATATTTATTTGCATATATATATGTATATATATGACAATAAATAAAAATGAGAGGTCATGAATTTGAAAGTAAGCATGAGGGAGACATGGAAAGAGTTGGAAGGATGAGAGGAATGAAAAAATGATATAAATTAAATATAATTTGAATAGCAATATTTTTAATGTTTAATATTTTTCCATGAGCTTCACTTTAGAGATTGTTTTAGATATTTCTGGTACTGTTTTCTTCACAGTTGCACACACATCCCCTCATTACTAAATCCAGTCCTTTCTTCGTCCTCTTCTCCAGCTCCTAAAAAGATCTGACCCTTCTACAGATTAAGGAGTACAAATATCTCAGAATGAAGGCTGAATAGAGACACTTCCAAAATCATCTTCACAACCAGAAATGTTTGCTTAGAAATTTCTAATTCAAATTCAATGTAAAATCTAACTGCTAGATGAAAAACGAACGGGATAAGAATGGGCTGTGTACGGGCCTGGCCTACTTATTTACTGTATGAATTCGGACAATCCTGCCAGCTCAATTAGATTATTTGATGGTTAATGTTGATTATTAACTTGACAAGACCTGGAATTTTCTAGACAAGTCTCCGGGTAGACCTATCAAAAATTATTTGAATTGGGTTAGCCTCTAGACATATCTTGGAGGAGTGCCTTGACAGGTTAGTTAAGGTGAAAAGACCTATCCTAAATGTGGGCATGACTGTTCCAAGAACTGGGATCCTGTTCTATATGAAAAGGAGAGAGCTAGATGAATATAATCATTGTTCTCTGCTTCCTGCTTATGCACGGATGTGATCAGTTTGCTTTAAGCACAGGTCAGCTTGACTTCCCCACCATGATACTCCTGACCTCACAGTTCTTTCTCCCTTAAGTTGCATTTGGCAGGTATGATGGCTTGAATGAGAATGCCCTCACTTCTCATAGGCTTATATACTTGAATGCTTGGTGGGCTGTTTAGGAAGGATTGGGAGCTATAGCATTGTTGGAGGAGGTGTGTCACTGGGGGTGAGCTTTGAAGTATCAAAATCCACACCAGGCCCAGTCTCATCTCTCTCTCGCCGCCTCTTGCCTGCAGATCAAGGCTGTAGTCTCAGCTACTGCTCCAACACCATGTCTGCTTACCTGCATGCTTCCCACCATGATGAAAAGAAACTAATCCTCTGAAACTGTAAGCAAGACCCCAATTAAATGCTTTCTTTTATAAGTTGCCTTGGCCATGATGTCTCTTCCCAGAAATAGAACAGTAACCAAGACAGCGGGTATTTTATCGCAGCAATAAAAAGGCAACTAAGACAATTTTGATGAAAGGATGAGGTTATGTTTGAGCTACTCTGTTGTCTTAACCTTTTAGGTAGGTTTTGGAAGGAGCAGGGGCGCATGAACACTTACATTTGAGAGGTATGAGAGAAGTCAAGATGAGTTCCTGATTACCTTTTTAAACTGACTATAATCATAACCGGGATGAAATCTTAACATTGCAAACAGTACAGACCTGTTTCTGATGTTTCAAATAACAGTTTTCACATCCTTTATCAAAACATATTTTTATAACCCAAATACAATGAGATGTTAAAATTAAGCTTACTTTATAGAACAGAAAATTGAAGCTCAGTTAAATTTTGTTCTGGAGGAAATCTGAACTGTATATATTAGCTCCTGACCCCTCACCTACTCAACAAAGGAGATAAAATAGCCATAAATATAAACACTTAATTTTCTCTCCTGAGGCTAAACCTGACACTTTAGTCTGCTTCCTCCGGCAGAAGACAAGTATAGGGAGTTTTGTATCACTTTTCTCAGTTGTACAGGAATACCATGTCCCTGATGCCTTCCTTCCTGTCACTACAATCATCTCGTGATGAACCTAAGCTATCTGATCATGTAAATGCTGCAAACCTGGTGGCTTTCCTTGCAATGTGCATTAGAAAGCCTCTGTATGAGTGGGAGGAAAACCAGCATGACCTGACTCTATGAAGGTATCTTGCCTGGCTTCCCCCGTTCGTACCTTTCTCTAATATTTCCACTTAAACCAGCTCAAGGATAAAGAAGATGAAGATTTTGGGGGTGGAAACCATGTACATCTACAAAAACAACATCTGAGGATAATCACAGTATCTTTAACAAGTAAACCAAAGGAGCCCAGGTAAGAAAGGGGAAAGAAACTGAGGCTCAGCCTAAGATGGGAAGCTCCAACTGGAGCTCCTGTTTCTCGAGGTTGAGTCCAAACCTGATGACTATCCCAAGGCTCTCGCAGTCGATGGTAGTGCAGCAAAGGTTGTGAGGCTGCTGCTGAAGAGCAGCTTCTCAAGGCGGGATGCATCACTTATCTACCATGCTGCTTCCCACCCCATCTCCAGCTTAGGGTCACCTGCTTCTCGCTCCAGCCTTTAATACCAAAGGCCAAAAAATCTTCCTCTGGACACCATGACCTGGTTTCTACCTTGAAGAATTCCAAAAATAGTAGGAGCTCTTTTTAGTGGGGACAAATGGCCTATGCTGCTGTACTTAGGGTCTGAGTTGTGATCATTAAGGCTATGGCTGGTCTTTCAGCCCAGCTCTAATGCAAGAGTTGGGCCATTGACCAACGGGCTCTACCTTTACGCATCTCACCACTTACCTTCACACCTTCCCATCCACAGTTCAGGTATACTTATTGTCATCCAAGGTGCTATGTTAGCTCCAAGAAAAACCAACTTTAATATTAAGTTATTTTATGTTTTCTAGGGCACCGCCTTACAATTTCCTCACTCTGTACTGTTTTCTAAGTAGACAGGGGTGAGGAAGCAGGCTTCGGCTTTCTACATCGATCAATGCCAATTTGTTCTTTCTATTCTTTCCCTAACTGCCTGTTGACTCACAAGTGAGGTCTCAGATCTGAGACTTGTTTTCCTTGTGGAGCCTGCTGTGACATGTCATCTTTAACATCGATTTGATTATTTGGCTTCCTGCCCTCTTATGCCTGGTAGCAAAGGAGAAATAAAAGAAGGTCAGGGCGAGCTGAGAAGAGGTCTACCAGGCACATCCAGAAAGCTGCCATGGCCACTTAGAAGAAAGGTATACATCCAGGTTGACCCCAGGGTTAGGATGCAACTTGCTCAGGTGTGTCTGGTGCACCTGAGTATGTTCTACACATGTATTCGGGTATGTCTCATACCATGTTGGAAATATTGTTTTTCTCAAGAATGTTCTTAGCACTCTGTCTTTTCAAGAATCTATGTTTATGCTGGCAGCACACCAGTTTTAAAGCATATCCAGATATGCATCTCAGTGTGTTACATGTGTATCTAGATATGTAGTATACCTTATATGCATCCGTACATGTTCGAACATAGAAGAATATACAAGTATACCACATGAGATCCTGTGTATAGCTTGCTTTTGCTGAGAATGTTCAAGTGTTAGGATGTCCGAATCTTCAGTGAGGATTTGTGCTTTAAGTATGCAAATGTGAACCAACTGTATGTGCCCTATGTGTCCCGAATGGGTTCCACATGTATGCCTGAGTGTGCCGTGTGTATTACAAATTATTTGGGTGTACATGTGTGGTATTAGTATGGATAAAGGGCATTCATAAGCAATAAAGTTGAACCAATTTTACTACCCAGCAATTTGTTGTTACCAGCTTCACTTCAAGGTGTCTGCCTCATTCTGCCTACAAGCTGGACAAAGAACATGGGTTCAACTTTTATCTCCAGTAGTTAATCCAAAAACTTTCGCAACTCAGTCAAGCAGCAAGTAATGAACAGACACAAGTCACTGATCAAATAACAAGTTTTCAGGCAAATGGTAAGTCTTGTCTCTATTTATGTCTCAGTTTCCTAAGCAATACTATGAGGGAGCAAGCTTGATATATGACTTCTTTCTCACTGATTTAGTAACTTCTCTCCTTAAGTACCATGGGCTAATTTTGTTTCTCTCCACCACAGTGTATCATTATGCAGATATATAACTGTCAATTAGCACCTGGGGTGTCTTATCCTAGTCAAACCTCTTCTGAACCATAGTAAATTTTTGGAATCTATACCTGTCATACATTCACCACTCTTTTCCCCAGGGGATTTAGTAAACAGGAGTATACGGGTAAGCAAGGCCTCAAGGACATAAATTGACTAAAGCCCAGGGAAAACAATGTATCGTTTGTCTTAATCATTGTACCTGATTGTTTGGAATAGCTACAGTAGGTGATGGAGCATTTTGCTTTGTTTCCTGAGACAGGGTCTCATACTGTAGAACATGTTGTCTTTAAACTCACTATGTAATCCACGCTGGCCTTTAATTCATGACAATCCCCTTGACTCAGCCTCCAGAGTGCTGGAATTACAGATACAAACCACACTACATTTATCTCAATGAACAGCCTTTAAGCCCAAGGCCCACTCTTTAAGAGTAAATCTAGGTAAATCTGCAGAGAAAACATCCCGACTAATCAGGGCACAAAGGAATACAACTTATAATCATTTTTCTGCATATGGTAAAATTTCTCAAGCATCCTTAGACCATATATATTCAGACAGACTTAAGATATATCTGAAATGCTAGCTAGTGGTTTAAATGTTAACAAGGCTAGGGCTATGCGGTGGTATCCTCCACTTAGTCCTTCCTGTTCTCTTGACTAGCTTTTATTTAAAAAAGAAAAAGACCTAGATAGAAGCAAAGGGCTCAAAGTAGTTTCCAGATAGACTCCATACTCAAAGTATTCATGGACTGGGAATAGCCAGCTCTGCCTAGCACACCACTTTTTAAAAGCAGCACTGATCTGAGTCAATGAAAGCAATACATAATTGTTCTTATTTATTTATTATTATTGTGGGGTTTGGGTGGGATGTTAGGGTCTACCTGTATTTCTAAACAAATCACCATCCTCCTGTCTGGGTCCCTACTGCTCTCAGCTGTTTTTATAATTTTCATCTGCCCCCAGAGAAGGGAGGAGATATTGCCACATGAAATGGTAGATGTATTAAGATGGAGAATGTCCACTTAGTCTATATAGGTTGTTGGCCATAAGTGTGACTTCAAAACAATTCCTAATCGTATTTAGAAAACCTAGTAATATTCTAAACAAATCCTAGCCAAAGACTTGGGGGGCCAAGAACTGATTTGTAATTGCAGTGTGCTTAGGTAGTTCAGGCTTGAGGGACTTGAAAAGGTGCTAAATAATAACAAAATTAATTTGGGCTGTCTTCCAAAGTCCTCTTTTAGCTTTGCGGGAGATAGGGAAAGTGCAAACTGGTGTGCTATTCATAGCAACATGTGTGTGGCTCCATGGAGAATAGAGCTCGGGATAAATAAAAGAAAGATTCTTGTTTAAAAAAATATCCCAGCTTTCTACCAAGAAGCCAAAGCACAGGATGGATCATTTTTCCTTCTAAGAGACAGAACAGTAATAAGAATCCTCTCAGCTGTGGTGGAGAGAATTTAGCTACAAAGGACACAAAGGGATTTGTTCAAGGGCACTCTGTAACTGATTTCCTATTTGCATGCCCTCTGTATTTTCATGCAAAGAGTACTGAGGATCAAACTCCACGGTGGCAGTCACCTGCAGATCTCTGCTTTAGGGAGCTCTGAGATTACCAGCCTCTACTTAACTGACAAGAAAATCAAGTCAGAGTGGTGGCTTGCCCTGGCTTTTGTCACAGACCCCTATATGTGTTTCCATCACACATAGACATTTTAAAAATTACCTCTGGAAGGAAAAGATCGGAGTGGCTAGCACATGCTCTGGGCTCAGGAGTTCACAGCAGTATCCTGCAATGTCCTAGCGTTAGTGCTACTACAACTGTATTTTGTTTCTTAGGCAAGCTTTGTCCTTCCAGTGTCTAGTTCCCCCAGCTTCAACAATGAGAGGATTAGAACTAAAGGCAGCTCTGATGTCCCTTTGTTGAAGATAAAGTTGTCTGAAATGACTAAATGACACTTTAATTTTCAGAGTTTGAGTCTAGATCAAGCTGAAAGCAATTATATAACAATTGAGTCTTTGCATCTCATTTTTCTCAGTCTCTAGCATACCTCTTTGACAAGGTCACAGGAAAATTCAGGTGACACAAATTATGAAACCCACTGAAAATATAACCTAACACTCAAGAGGGAAAGTCAAGAATCAAGTATCTGCTAGTGCCAGTTCCCTTTCCTTAAAGTACATGCACGGTCTAGTAAACCTTGAATATTCCTGTGCAATTTGATCTAGATTTGCACATCACTCAGCTGGTTACAAGGTCCAAAATTGTCAATACGTCCCTTCATTATCTTTGTGTCCTAAGCACAAAACAGTGTCATCATTTTGCCTGTATTTGGAGCTCTACCACAGTGCCGAGCTTATCAGAGGTCCTCCTAGTGACTCCTGGCTCCTCCGGTACCTTTATCCCGAAACCAAGGCACCCACTACTCAGCCCTCTTGCCAACCAGCAACATTCGATCGGATCGGAGAGGAGGCAGGAAGAAAGTGGGTGGAGGAGAGGCTGTGGGAGGTTCAGCTAAAAGTAACTATTGCCTTTAGGCGCCACTCAGAGTAGGTGGGGGTGGGATCTTAGCACATCCTTTCTGCAGCCAGCTGGGCATGGAGGTGCATGGCTTCTCCTACTCTAATGAAGGCAGGCAGGCAGAGAAATCAGCTGCCAGAGCCATTCCAAGAGCTGGCTGTAGATGAACAGTACTGGCCTGCTGTGGGCCCCGAGGGTGAGATTACTCAGCATAGGGGTGCATCCAGGGCTCCTTTGCCTCAAGAAGGCGAACGTGGCTTACAGGAGATTCTGTTCCTGCTGCCCTCTTCCCACTGCCTAGCACCCAAAGGCCAGCTCCCCTCTGGGAGGTTATATAATACTCTTCTTTTTTGTTTAGCTTTCTTATTTCACTCAAATCTGTATTTAAAAAAAAGATCGCTAGAGAGTATAAATTCAGAATCCTGGAAAAGGGTAATAGTCTACCAATGGGCATGAGGAGTCGTGAATCCAGACCCACCCATCACTGCAGTCTTACACACCTGCTTCCTTCTGTGCCTTAGGTTTTTTATGTGAATAAACGGAGCAAAGCGATGTACTGTAGATTTTTCAGGTGTCTTCATCTCTTTCCCCATAAGCAATTCTTGAAGAAACCTGGCCACTTTAGTCAGACTAACCTTAGTCAGGTACCCCTCCATGGGTATTCTGTCTCCCAATCATTTTGGCTACTCTGGGAAGGGTCATCCCCTCTTCTAATTCCAATTCCCACAGTAAGTAAAGTCTTCATTGACAAAATGGTTACATGGACCTTTCTAATCTGTTCTCTATTCCTGCCACAAGGCCCTTTAAAACCTAAAATGTTCTGCATTTTCCTGTCTTACGTAGATTTATTTTCTTCCTTAAAAACATGATTTTTCTATTAAAACCTCTTAATTTCAGTGGCGTAGAAACTGAGGTAAAGACCTTGACCAAGATCTGGCAGCAAGGTTGGCAAAGAGTCAGGGGCTGAACCTTTGGGTGAATGCCCTTTCTGGTATCTTTTTCTTCTATATAGGTCTATTGTCTATACACTTCTTAACCCTTCTGAGCCTCATTTCCTAAACTACCCTTAGGTTTGGACCAATGGAGTAACTAGGGAATCCTGCTGAGTCTGTCTTACAGACTACTGGTAATACGTGCTATTACTACTCAGATGAGTGACTTCTTAAAATAATGCAGGAAGTGGCTGTAAGCTATCAAGGTAGCCCTTACCTCCTAGGTTTTTCCATACCTATGAGGCTGGTTCTGTACTAATAAAGGACAATTCTCAACTACTCATACAGCATCGTTTTATTTTTAACAAGCTGAATCCCAAACTAGTATACTACTCCTCAAGTCACTAAGGGATTCCTTTATTTCTTAATGGCTAGTAGCTAGCTCAAAGAATGCAATCTATGTTTCACCTGCTAGAGAAAAAAAAACCCAATCTAAGTCTAATTACAACGGCAAATCTACTGCCTCCACAACCACCCTGAGATTCAAAGCCTGCTGACATAACTCTACGGGTTGCCTGTAGCACTTAATATAATCAGAGAGTGAGCGTTGATTATTTGAACCAGAGGAAATCATTGAAACCATCTTATCCAATAAAGCCAACTTATCCTGACTTTGCAGATGAAAACAAACTTTGAAAGATAAAAGTAATTTATTTATAGTCACGCAGGAATATGCATCAATACAACAAATATACAGGAATTTATTATTTTCCTGAAAAAATAATCAAACCATCAAACTGATTAGAGTTGTCCTTTGGAATCTGAAATATTGATTCCTTGACTCCCTTCAAATACCACAATCTTATGATGTGCAAGTCCCTTATATAAATTCAGTATTATACCCTATGAATGTTCTTCTTTGTACTTTGTTTTCACTCCTCTACTGGCAAAGGAACCTAGGGCCTCACATATTTTGAGGTGTATCACTGAAATATACTAGAAGCTCCACCTCCCAAATTCATTAATACTGTACTCTACATGTATTTTTCTAATATGTTCTATCTGTGGATGCAGAAGAACCAGTAAATACAGAGAATCTACTGGTTTTTAAATTCTAATGAGTGCCAGATGACTCCTTGCCTAGGCTAGAAACTCCTTGAAATTGACATTAGCCTTTGGAACTCAACAATGCTCCTACAACCTCTGCAGACTGTTTGCATCTATAAGTCTTTCCTATTTATATATCTAATAAACTATACTCAGGTCAAGCTCATACTTCCTCTGAACCACTCCACAGAAGTAATTCTTAACCCTGACCACACAGTCCCATCCTCTGGCTCCTTTTAGAAAAATATTGATGTCAAAGACCCACTATGACCAACTCAAAAGGAGGGATTCTAGAAATTGTTAATCTTGTTAATTCCTCCTGGTGATTCCGATATCGATATATATATATATATATACATATATATATATCCATCAGGCAAAGCAACAACAGCTAAATTGCATTTTTAGAACTCTGAAAACAAAATATATTCTGTTTTATTCATGATGTCCTGTATTTCCAAAAAGAAAAAAAAAAAAGCAATCATCCTTCAGCTAAATTCTGGACCCAATTAGATAACACCTGGTTTGTGAACATTGAAAAAAAATAAAACAACAAAACAGGGCACTGTGAAGCCTGCAGTAAAACATATTAGGCAAAAGATACGAAATAACATGTTCTTTTTCTCCCGGGAGCACTCGTTTGACAGGTAATAGCTAGGAATGGGGTGACGCCCATCATGCATGCAACAAATCTCATGTTCTCCTCGACAGTGCAGTGGTAGGACAGATACTAGCACTGACAGGTAAGTCAGCACTGGTTGACCAGATACATACAAAACTTAACAGACTCCAACCTCAAAATGAGCCATTATTAAGATCTCAAAAGAGTAATGTTACTCTCATCACACAGAACATTCTTTCAGTCAATCTGTGGGATATTTTTTCAAATTTCAAGAAATATTGCACTACTAGACATTCTAGTCAATCTGTGGGATATTTTTTCAAATTTCAAGAAATATTGCACTACTAGACATTCTAATATTCTGTATGATATGAAGAACAAACTTCAAGACTCCAAAAGGCTAAAACACTATATAAACAAAATATAATATTTTAATGGATACAGTGCTTGAAAAAAAGAAACCCTGAATTTCTTACACATGACGAAAAACTTAAAACTCATAAAGATATAAGAATAGACCAATAAAAACAAAATATGACAAATTTGGGGAGAATTAAAATCATCTTCAAACTGATTTAAAAGACCCATTTCAAAAGAGGACTATACCAAACACAAAAGGGTAAGCCGTGTGTTTGAATCATCTTGAGGTTTACATTCACCCAGCTATTTCACAGAGGGGAGCCCCTCCGTGCATATTTGATCTTAGTCAGGTGGCAGATGGAGCAGCATAATCAGTTTGGGGTAACACTTTTTTGTTGATCTTAATTCCACTTTTTGGTGCTGTCCAAAGGATCAAATCCAGGGTCTGATGCATAATAGACAAGCTACCCAATCTTGGGCAGCACATTCTTAGATAAATATTTAAAAGTATTTGTGTCTCCAAGAGGACAACTTCATGAAAATATAGTCCCCTCAAAACGTAGGTTTCAGCAATTCACATTGGCTTGTACCTTGAGGATTCAGAATAGTGACATTTTATTTTCATTAAGACTTACTAAATAGAACTGTTGATTGTTCAAGACATTTCATGGACTAAAGTTTTAAAAAGTATTTTAAAAGCACTAAAAATACAAGCATGCAAATCCAAAGAAGCCATGTGACTTCAGGAATGATTCATACACATCGGCTTCCTCACCTCACCCATTTCAGCTTCACGCTAACTGGAAAATGTCAACTTTGACGCTGCTACATCACTGTTAGAAAGGCTGACCCACCAATAGTTCTCACCTTTACTCTTGTCAATTGTAAATCCAGGAACAGCAAGCATCCTTGCCCATTTCAAATGGCTGATATGATACAAAATTAAGAAAGATGGAAAATCACTTTGCAAACTTTATAGGTCCATACATTGACAGAGTGTTACAGACGTAGCCATTAACGGCCTCTTTCCTGGAGGCCTTTCTCCTTTCTAGTTTTTCCACATTGTACTTTGGTGCCAGGGCAAAGCATAATGAATTAAATATTCTAGAGTGCTAGATCCATAGGGACAGAAAGAGACACTCTGGGCACATATTAGAAGAACTAAGCTTTAATAAAGGATTCTTGGAAAGCAAGAGACACAGCCTAGAGAAGTTGCAAAGCTTCTTTGTAATTGTTTATTATAACTGAAGTTGTAAATAAGGGCTTGAAAGTCTACGATTTGCTTCTTCCGTTATGCTTCTTACAAAAAAGCAACTAGAGCTGTATCCAGATCATATACAGGAAGTGTTTCAGGAGCAAAGGCTCAATTTTCACATTTCACACCATGAGATCAGATGCACTGGTAGCAGACAGGCTAAAGAGGGCATATTTAGCACCATCACTGCATCTAGAGTGTATCCTCTGTACAGTCAATCATTCTAAGTCTGAGCTTCATAACACAATAGGGCACTCCGCCCATAGGTTTCTTGGGATACCTTAGCTCTGTATAATTACTCATGAAGGCGCGTGTGTGTGCGCACGCGCACACACACACACACACACACACACACACACACACACACACACAATCACACACGTGAACCAGGTCCCAATCATCAGTCATCAGATAAGCAATCAAAATGACTTTCCTAACTTGTCCTACTTCCGACTTTGAAACTACTGTAACACAGGAAAAGAACACACAGCTACCCTACAGCTGTAGCAGGCTTCTCTGAGCTACAAACAAAATTCTAGCAAACTACAGACGCAGATATTGCTGCTTCTGATAGGTGAGACCCGTCTTAATGAACAAAATATGCTGGTCAATTTTTTCCTGCCACACTATCACTTCACTGTCTCATTGCCTAAAACCAAAAATAGAGGTAAAAAAAATTCTTTCAAGACCTACAGATTTCCTACAGTAAAAGCAGACAATGAAATGGCTCAGTTAACCTTAAAAATAAGGGTAACAACTAAAGAGAGAGTAGACCACATGAGCCATCTTCCAATAAACAGTCAACATGGATGTCCAAGGCTAGGCTTTCCATGCCTGCTGTGAATATATTTTCTAGGCATTTTCAGGCAATAAAGGTTTTTTTTTCCTTGCTCTTTGCTGAACAGCATCTCTTCCAGTTTTGCTGGCTGCCAGCATTTGCTGAACAGAGACTAGAGTGCCTGTGCCTTTAAAGAGTGGGCTCCGAAGTGCAGTGGTTATATGGGGTAATTCATGGGTTACTAGGATACCAGTATAAAGCATTTTATTTTAATTCTAGGTGGGGAGATGAGGGCCAAAATCCCTTAGCCTGGGTTTAGCACCCTCGGGGTAGCAGAAGCTTATCCTCTACTCAAAGGGATAAGAGAGTAAGGTGGAGAAATAAAGGGCTTTCCAAGACAAAAGTTAAACAAATAAGAGTGGAAAAGCCCCATCTTCTTTCTTGCATCTCAGGCATTTAAAAGGGACAGATGAGAGAGAAAAGGGAGGAAACCAAAGGGCAGAAAGCAGAGGAAACAAAAGAAGACAAGTTAGACTGCATAGGGTTTTCCTCGTCTGGCGTACATTTCTCACTTTCGTCCATCTCCTTCTCTTGTTGCATGCATTCACATAGGCGAAGAACTATGAAGGCTTTCGGATTCACACAACGAAAGCCGCACTAGCACCTCATTGTCTGCTCCCTGGACTCACCTCTGGCAGCTCAGAAGCGGCCTGCCATCTCGCTACTAACATCTCCTGAATTTGTAAAGTATGAACCTTTTATAGCTTAAATTACTGACGGGAATGCTCAGTCAAAGTGCCCCCCTTTTCGAGCCTGAAAGGCTTTAGGTGATGAACACAGGTGACATTTATCCAGTGCCAGGGAAAGCTAATCAGAACTGAGAAACTTGATGCTGTATTCAAGGATCCCTATACCATACACCCTCTGACCACACTCAGGAGTATTTACAACCACCACCACCACCACCACCACCACCACCACCACCACCACCACCACCACCACCACCACCACCACCACCACCACCACCACCGATGAATATGCACATATATCCAGAAATATACTGGCAGCACCCTACGCAAAGGCTTTCTGTCAACGGTTTTCAGGCATTACATGACACTCCTTAGTCATAAAAACCTGCGTCAAAAACTAGCTATACAGACTCCTTAGAGTCCTTTTCCTTTTAGAATAAAATAAATCATAATCAAAAGTCAAATATATTCCACTGTTAAGAGTTCTCATTTCTTGAGCAGGTGGCTAAACCAAAAAAAAAAAATCACTCTGCAGATACCAGCAACATGATACATGTATACCTTTTCCCCCAGAACTTTTGATTAATAATTTTCCTTTCCATTTCTCATTCTAGTCCATTCCCCTCTGACTTTGAATCCTTATAGAGTGCATCAAATCACAGAATGCAAGAACTTAGAAGTCACCTAGTTCAAAGATTTCCAATTTTCAATATTACAGGGAATCCCAAACTCACTGAGGGAAAACAAAAGAAAACAAAGCAAAGCGAAGCTCACTGTCAAACAACCAGTTAGCAGATGAAACTTAGGTCTGCAGCTACCGAGCACCGAGCCCCATTCTCAACATTGTCTCAAAAATGATATGCAAGCTTACTTTAAATATTTCTCTGAAACAAACAAGTAAAAAATAATCATACTAGATTCTCATTTCAAAGAGGTTCTTGGTCGCTCCCCCTCCCCCGTTGGGGGCCTCGCAAGGAGACCAAAGGGTGATAAATATGAAATGACTGTCAGCAAGCTTCTATCATGGTACCAAACAAGAAAGAAAAAAAAATTGTTCAGCTTCTCACCCACACTGAGTCAACTGGAGCACACTTTAAGGTTCAAACCCTCAACTTAGTGCCATTAAATAATGTTCTCTTGATCTATCAGGACAATTTCAAGGCCCCCTCAATAACCATTTCCAAAGAGACTGAACAAGACCTGAAAATTGACAGCATAATGCTAGCTGATTTGCACATCACACAGAGCAGCCGCCCACATGAGTATAGCTAGAAGCATGTGTGTGGGCGTGTATGTGTATGATTCACTGCTGTATGAGCCAGAAATGGCACCGTTTCAAGTCAGGTAGCAACGGAATGAGGAATATTTGTCTGCATCGGCTTAAGAAGAGGAAGGAAATAAAACAAACAAACAAAAAAGCAAATATTATGTACACACTGGAACTAGAAATGACTTTTTACCAGCCTCGCCAAAGGGTATCTCAGCAAAAACAGAAATATAAAAACAATAAGAGTAATAACAGCAAGCATTACCATGGCTATATAATACAGACGTATCTCAAATTAGAATGCTGTGTCCAGCTCAGATTTCCCCAGCTCGCATCCCATTATGCATCTTTTTATTGTGTTCAAAGTCTTAATTTAGCACATTATATACTTACAGTTACATGAGTTTCAGAGACCTCTGTTCTCAAGCAAAAAATAAGGAAATAAATCTCATCAGCACTAGCAACTTCTATTTGTAGTAGTTCACAAACACCACTGCAAATGATTTTACCCCAAAGGAGTACTACCGAACACTGTTATTTCCAAACTAGAGAAAAAGCTGGATTTTGTTTTTTGGGTGAGACACAGGGGGAAAAAAAATCCTCAAACTCAAACCAAGGGGTGTAATATCTGGGAAAAGGAGTTCAAACATTTTGTCAAAATCCTCTCTTGCTGATTCAAAATATAAAAGACTACTTTTTGTTCTGCTTCGTGATTGCAAAGAAAACGACACTTACTGCTTTAACAAATGTTTTAATGATGACAGCTTTCCAAATCAGAAATCGGAAACCCTGAATAACAAAATTGAAATTCAAAGGACACAGTTAATAAGTGCCAACTTAAGGCACCCCAGTGTGTCACTTCTCAGAATTTTGCCCCTCATATAAAGACTATTTTCCATAAATCCATTTCTTGCATAGGTTTTTCTTCCTCTAAACAACCAGTGCAAGACTTTCCCAGAATGCCAACAATTCATCATGCTCTTCCACAAATACCTTTCTCCAACCCCAGCCCCAAACATACCCAAAAGCATTCTGATAGCAAGAGAGAAATTTTGACTAAAATTCCGTAATGGAGTTTAACGGTAGTTTTTAGAGAATAAGTTAACAAGACATCACAAACAGCGAAGCCACCTTAACAGGACACAGCTTGCTCCACAAACGTCACATAGAGAATGCACACAAACATGCACACTTAAATAGAAAACATTTCTTTATCAACAGTTTTACTCAAGCAATAAGCAACTACACTCACAGGCATATTTAAAAGACAAGACATGACAAAAGATTTAGGGAGAGATAATATACCAACGTCATACATATCACAGCGAGGCCATGTTGAAGCTCAAAACGTTTTCCCCCCTTAGTAAGAAAGCTTGTTCTTTCTCTCCCTCTCTTTCCCTGTCTCAGACTGTCTGTCTTGATTTTTTCCCCCTCAGAGGCTCTTGGGATGAAATCAAAGTGAGAGTTCGCAACAGCTCAGGTGGCTGGACTCCATTCAGCGCGTTCCCAAGAAAAACATGAGTATGACATTGACAAGCAGGAGGACTACAATCACGGCAAAAACGACTACAGTTTGCACATCCAGGGTCATGGTGCAATGCAGAACACTGTAGTGTTCCAGGTGGGGGGCCGGCAGATTGGGAGATGTCAATCTCTGTTCTGTCAGACTGTCCATACAGCCACCATGCTAAAAAGGAAAGGAGGAAGTCAGATGGTTAGGGAAGGTCTGGGTTTGGCCCCCGAGTTTGGTCCGGGGGAGGGAAGGGGGTTGGAGGCAGGGGCTTTTGCTTCCCTCCCCCTCTCGGGACTGAACTGATCTTTCTTCCCTAACTGAGAAATCTTAGCTTGAGCTGAAGGTAGCAGAGTCCAGCATTCTCTCTTGGGCGCCACAGAAAAATCAAAATCCTGCTTTTCAAAAAGAAAGGCAAAATGAACCTATCGGTTCTCCAGAGCCTTCTGTCTGTCCGGGCATGCGTCCGTCTGCCTAGCTGGCTACCGGTCAGTCTCAGTCTCCCCTACTCTTTCTAGTTCATCAGCTTCCTAAGACCTCTTGTCTGCTGGCTCTCCTCAAGGGATTCCAGGCTACCAGCCACTCTTCCTAGCCTTTCCTAGCTGGCCCTCTCCCTCTCCTCTCCCCACCCCCACCTCAGCCGGTAGGTTGCCTTTTTATTCACGCAGAAACTGGGGGCGCCAGCGTGAGTCTCTGACAGAGACGCTGACAAGAGAACAAGCCAATAGCAGATGCTGCAGCTGCGCATTCAGTGCCCGGAGGCGAGACTTGAGCTGGTGTGCTAGCAACGACAGCCAATCGGAGAACCCAAAGCTCACAGAGTCTGCTCTCTCCTCGGGAGCCACCAAAAGCCAGTTTTTACGTGGGGGTGAGGAACTTGTGGGGGAAGGGAGGGTAAGAGACTGAAGGACGAGGAAAAAGACTGAGAAAGAGGGGAGGAAGCAAATAGAATCGAATAAAGGGGAGCAGGCATGATAAAGAGGGAGGCAGGCAGAGAAAGTCTATGGAAAGGAGAAACAGAAGGAAAGATGGGATGGAATGAAAGAAGAAATCGAGGATATAGTGAAGAAAGAGAAGGGTGGGGGAAAGGCTTGATAAAGGAGAGAGAGAAAGGAGAACGAATAGAAAACGCGGGTAGGTAGGTTGGTAGTTAGAAACGAAGCATATAACTTTGCAGCCCCTCTGATCTGTAGGAAGCAAATGTGTCTTTGGCCACTGCCTAAAACTAAATTGCAGGTCAGCAAGAAAATCTCACAAATCAGTGCTGTGGACACAACCACAGGGGCACCAACTTATTCACAATCCAGTTCTACTTGGTTTTCTCTGCTGTTGTTGCCTGTCCTTCTCTGATTATGATTTCTTCACACTACAGTTAACGTGCACTGTCCCAGCCCTCTGAGTATGAAGAAAGAAAGCCAATTATGGGTTAAAAAGTTGCCGGATATAAACTTTTAAAGAACTTGCAATCTACTCGTAATCATTGCTTTGTTCAGTGTTTATAGCTTTGAGTCGATACTTAAAGGGAACATGTCTTGAACTAGAGACCTAGTTAGCCAGAGATATAACAAACTGAAATTTGGAACTGTGCGCATACTTTGGACTCTTAAGTGGAATGGGAATTGTTTGCTATTCTCCAGAAGTCTTAGAAGGGTTCGAAATTTCTCCTACTTCTTTTTGGCTGTGCAACTTTCAGGCAACTTCTCCGGGCTTCCTTCCATCTCCCTTCTGTTGGATAAGGACTTAAGCTTCTCAGAGAATAAAGTGAAATCCCAGAAGTCCAACTTCAGAAATATACATGTAATTTCTACAACCGCCTGGGCCCTCAAGAAAGAAGGACTCCCTTCTATAGATAACTTCTCAGACCCTTTCCTGTTCTTAGGTTCCTATAACCTTAGGGGCCACAGATAGCTGACAGCAGAAAGAAGAGACTGGATTAGCCAGAGATATAACGAACTGAAATTTGGAACTGTAAGCATACTGTGGACTCTTAAGTGGAATGGGAATTGTTTGCTATTCTCTAGAAGTCTTTGAGTCTCACACAGTCATTATCTTAATTAAATTATTAGAAATTCTGAATGAGTGCAGGTCATAAAAAAAAATAGTCTCAAGCCCTCCGGGATAGAATAAACTCCAAATGAGACCACACTTTACACATGTTGGTCCATAGAGCAATCATTTGTGAATGATTCTTGACAAAACTACCAAAAACGCTTGAATCAGATCAATCTTTTAGATCTAATTATCAATTACCAAACACACAGTGGACCAAAGAAGGAGGTTTCTGCAGTACAGGGATTCTAATTATAAAATGTACACCATGAAAGGCTACAAGATCAATAATCCAGTTTCTCACAAATAAATTGATCTCTTCACAAATAGCTCAGTTGACTGAGGTGGAATTTGAACACACAGAGATAGATGCACATTTGTGATATAAGAAATAACTGGAAATCTGAGCACAAACAAAATACCTAATGATACTGAAGAATACTATTAAACATTTACACATGATGACAATGAATAACAACAGAGGAGGACTAAGGGTACACCTTTGTGACCTTGGGTATGGTTTCTTAAGTGTGCCAAAAGCACAAGCCACCAAGGAGAAATTAAACTTAACTACATCAAAATTTAAAACTTCTGGCTTCAAAGGGTGCTATTATATGTGTGGACCCCCTCCCCTTCAAGAAAGACGAGAAGTCTTTATAAAGAGAATCTGACTATAGCCGTGTATCTAGAATAAATAGAGCTTTTACAATTCACAAAAAAATATGAAAATAATCCAAGGGTTGATGAGATGACTCAGAGAGCAAAGCTCTTGATTAAAAGCTTAACAAGTTTGATCCCCAGATTTCATGCAAAGATAGGAGATAGGAACTAACCCCACAAATTTGTCCTCTGCTCTCCACATGCATTCCAAAGCACATGCACTCACACAATAATAATATTTTTAAAAGAACTATAGGTCAGCTAGGAAGCTCAGCAGATAAAGTGCATGCCACCTGTCCTGATTGACTGTGCGTAATCCCTGGGACCTACATATTTAAAGGAATGAACCAATTCCCAGGAGTGTCCTATGACCTTCGCACAACCCTCCAATAAATTATAAATATATAAAATGATTATAAAGAAATATAACCCAGTTTAAAATTCATCAAAGGCTCTGAATAGCACTTATTCAAAGAAACTGTCAATTAATACATGAAAAGATACTCAACATGGTTAGCCATCAGGGAAATTCAAATAAAATGCAGGAAATGCAAATACAGGATACTCATTACATCATTTTTGGTAGTGAGAGAAAAAATTTACACTCACTCAGACAGTTTGAAACAAAAAGCCAGATAATGAGCTTAGGAGTATAGCTAAATGGTAAAGTACTTGCCGGGAATGCAGGAGACCCTGGGTTTGTTCCCAGAAGTACCAAAAATTGGAGCCTTCATGTAGCTGATAAGAATGTACATACAGCTAGCATGTGAAACAGTCTAAAAGTTCCTCCAAGTTAAAAAGAGTAAACATTTGATAAAATAAAATAAAACCCTCCACTCCTAGATATATTTGTAACAGAAAGGAAAACAAGTCCACAGAAAACCTCATCCATAAACATCCATAGCAACATTAATTATAATAGCCGAAAGATGAAAAATATTTAAGGCAGCTACCCACTGAATGAATGGGATATATTCACTCAATGAAATATTCAACCATAAAAGGAAATATTGTTTTAACTGGAAGAAATACACAATGTTTTCATATCATTCCATTTCATTTATCTGAAATAGCCATCTATTTAAGGTAAATGCTATTCCATAAGGCATATATTTATTTATATAAAAATACAAATGTAATTATTAGTTTGTGGTGTGAAATGCACTTTTTCACACTAGCCAAAATAATTTGAAAAATCTACTGTCTCTTTGTTTTCTTTCCTTCCTCTTAAAGTATCTGTCTGTCTGTCTGTCTGTCGATAGGGTATCTCTATTATGCTCTGGCTGTCGCAGAGATCCAACTTCTCCTGCCTCCTAGTGCTAGTATTAAAGGTATCCATCACCACACCTAGCTTGAAATCTACTCTTAAAGGTTATGTTGAGACAGAAACAGGCTCTCATAGCTGATTTATTCATGCAACTAGAATCTTTCCCTAAACCGTTTATATTTATCTAGCTCTACTTCTGTACTGCTTAGTTTTTGCTTTTAATTTGTCACAACAACAATCAGTTAGAAGCCTCAGTTTAAGAGCTGCCTGATCAGATTTGCCTGTGGCCATGTATGTTGGTGGCTAAGTGATGAAGAAGGGCCCACTATAGGCAGTGCCATGCCCAGGCAGGTGGACCTAGGGGCTATAAGAAAGCTAGCTAAGCACGGCCCATTTTGTAAGCAAGCAAGCAAGCAAGCAAGCAAGCAAGCAAGCAAGCAAGCAAGCAAGCAAGCAAGCAAGCAAGCAGCATGCCTCCGTGGTTTCTACCTTCTGCTTCCTGTCTTGAGTTTCTTTCTGCCTGACTTCTGTTAGATTGACTGTGACTTGGAAATGTAAGATGAAATTAATCTGTTTGTGAAATAAATCTGTTTGTTCATTATCTAAGTCGGTTTGGGTCATGGTGTTTGTCATAGCCGCAGAAGAGAACTAGTATGACTTCCTCACTTGCTATGATCCCTCATCCTATGATAAACTAGTTTTATCCTTGGCTTCCCCATAGAAACAAGTTATTGCTAAAAGTTTCATCCATGTCTTTCTCCTATGGCTTCCTCTCTTCCCTGAAATATCTCATCGCCTTAAGTATACCATCTACATACATAGCCTGTCTTCAATTCTTACCCAGGTTTTTCCTCATCTAGTCATTAATATGGTTCCTCAAACTCCTTTTGATTTCTGCTCTTTTATCTTCTTGAGTCTATACTTCCCCAGAATAAGTACATCCCCTTCCAAAGCTTCAATTACCATCCATTGCACACTCATATACCTCCTTTCAACAAATTTGCAGGGAACAAGTTTGCTGGGCAGAAATGGAAAAAACCCGACAGAGGCACTTGATTGCAGGTAAATAGAGAACTTTCTTCTCTGCTGTTTATACTCAAGGAGCTCTCAAAGTCCAGAGATGAGTCTCTGGCTGCTTTCTGATTGTATCATTTTAAATGGCTTACAAGTACCTCAAAGTTAATAAATCTGAAAGTAAAGTCATCTCTCTCCCACATCTGATAGAATTATTCTTCCCCTTGAGTTCCCTGACTCTTGAGAATGGCATTTACACAGCGAAATAGCCAGAAACTACCCATAAGTCCTATTTCTCCTTCCTATCTCCAAAAACTAAATAGTGTCCAGAGCCCATTGATTTTCTTCACCCTTACTTTCTTTTTATTTAATTTGTCTTCTTTCCATCCTGCTGCCACTACCTTTAATCAGTTCTTTTTCATCTCTGGTCTATTATCATCCATTACCTGGTCCCTGAGCTTCTCTGCCTCCTCAGCTCTGTCTCTACGCTCTGGCCCAAATTATCTCTCTCAAAAGAATTCTGCTTTTATCAATCCTATGATGGATAATGTGGATTATATGCTAAGGACCTATATTGTTATATAAGCTTGTTTTTGTATATAGCTGAAAAGCAAAACAAAACCAAAATCTACCCAACAAACTCTCATTTCCAAGACTCCATTGTAGCCAGCATTGTGGGTGTAATAATAGGAGATGGTGAGGCAGAAAGCCATATCATCACTGCTTCTGTTCCTGAACACCATGGTGAGGACATTGAGGGTTTCTGTAGCTTTGTTACCATAATCCTGGTGTCTGATGATTATCTCTGTACTTTTTGTGAACCAGAGAATGGGCCACTTTTCTTTATCTGGAAGATATGATGAGATACTATTCAGTAATCAGAACAAGGGCAGTTTCTAGATTTTGAAAAAGCAAATAAAATAGAGCACTCCCAGAATCGTTGATAACTCCCCTCCCCCTCCTTGTGGCAGAGATAGGAAATACTTTAATAAGATTCTGGGAGTCAATCTTAAAAGCCCAGCCCAGGCCTTGCCTTACCATCCTATCCAGCAATTTTATAAGCCCTTGATTTTCTACACTAACACACATTCTGTTGAAAACTAACATGCTTTATTTCTTCCAGCTGAGACTTGACTTATATAACTCCTTGGCTCTAATGTGTTCAGTGGTTCCCCACTGCTCTTATTGCTCTTAATGGCAAATTCTATCGCATGACATACAATGTCCTGCCCACATGGTATTCTTTGATTTCTTTAACCTCAACTTTTACCAGTGCACTTTCATTTTCTATTCTACAGAAGTTCTGGTCCTCTACCAGGTTTTGTAGCTTTACAGACTAGGTAAATTGTTGCCATCTTCCCATTTCCTACTACAAAGCATAGTTCGGGTGTCACCTCCTCCAGTCTAGGCTTTCTCTGACCGTGCTGTCTTCCCCCACATTCACCACAGTGTGTAACATCTATCAAGCACTTCATAGTCATTTGTTAAATGCAAGAATGTGGTTTCCCCCTTCAGTCTGCACTCAGAGTCCAACCAGAGAGGCAAGGTCTTGTGGGAATCACAGAGAAAATCAAAACTTTCATATCCCATGTTCTCAGATATGGAAAAGCAATCTGTTCAAGATCACACAGCTAACCGTTGGCAGAATAGAAACCAAAATTCTTGTGCTTTGAGCCTCAAAAGTAGTTCGAGGAGATTCTACACTGCCAGCATGGCATTTGATCTTAGTCCTCTTAGTGTGAACCATAATAATATAGGAACTTGTATTCAAAGTGTAAAACAGGGCTGGAGAGATGGCTCAGTGGTTAGGAGCACCGACTGCTCTTCCTGAGGTCCTGAGTTCAAATCCCAGCAACCACATGGTGGCTCACAACCATCTGCAATGAGATCTGTTGCCCTCTTCTGGTGTGTCTGAAGACAGCTACAGTGTAATCATAATATATAATAAATAAATAAAATGTTTTTTAAAAAGTGTAAGACAACCACCCCCCAAAAAACACCTCCTCTCATTTTAAACAACAATGCTTTCCACTCCTGATCCACCCTTTCTACTGTTAACATGAAAGTTTCTGTGGTCTCTTGGTTTCTGCAATGTCTTGGTTGCCTACCTTCAACACCAATTCCCACAGTGATGAGAAAATTCTTCCATCTAGAGTTAACCCCGAAAAGTTTGGGTAAATCTCAGTTCATAGCTATCACTTTGAGACAGGTGCTCTCACTACTGGCATAGGTATGGATGACAATCTATTCATCCACGAAAGTATGTGGAATATAAATATTTCCAAATTCACATTATTTCTTAGGACCCATATCAGTTCCACAGAAAATGATAACCACTAACACTTAGAAAGTACTTACTCTGTGCCAGGTAATATTCTGAGCCCTTTCGATGTGTTAACTATTTAAATCCTCAAAACCATATGAAATATATAATATTATACAAATTCTAGATCTGTAAAAGCTGAGATAAAGTCAGTCAAATAACTTGTCCAACATAGCATTCCTAGCAATTAGTAGAATACAAATATAAATCCAAACAATTTGGCTCTAAAGCCAATATTCTTTTATGCGATAAAGTATCTCCTGAGTCATAGGGATAAACTGCTTCAATGTTCTGACCTGGGCTTTGCAGAGGGAAGGTCATTAATAACAGACCAGAAAATGGAATTGGTCTCCATTAGAAATTTTTGCAAGCATGGTTCAGGAATACTGTAACTTGACATCACAGAGCTGCCTTCTGGCACCCTTGATCTGGACTAAACATTGATCAATAGCATAGGCCTTTATCTACATGACCCTGATTCACATGGCAGAAACTGCACAACCGGAGATCACTTACAATATGGATCATTCTAACCTTCCAGAACTGTACATTGGCCAATCTAGATAGTCATTAGCACAACTCAAACAACATACCTAGAAACTGTACCTCTCCCAAATGAGACAACATCCTATACAACCTGAAGTCCCTCATCCCCACCCAGCAGCCTGTTTCCCTAAGCTGCAAGTAGTATTCTAGGAACTACTCAGTCGTCTGTCTTCTTTTGATGTAATTAATAAGCTCTTCTTCTGATGTAAATGGTAAATCCCTTGCCTGCTACATAGCGATTAGATGCAGTCTCAGTCCATTCCATGTTCCCCTGTTCTACTCTCCCAGATCCAAAAGAAGATTTCTAGGCAGGAAACTTTTCTTTCTGGCAGGTAAAGGTCAATTCCTGGTTGAGTTTTGTTTATCGTGTTTCAAACAGATACCAAAGTCCCACTTCTTCCAGGAAGTAGTACTCTCAGAAAAGTTTTTACATTTTAACTTGACCCCTCTCACACTCTATCTACTGACTTGTCAGTTAATTCATGTTCAAAGGTGCATCCACTGTGCCTGGAGTAACTCATAGGAAAAAATCTAGAGTTAAAAAAAAGTAAACCTTTCACAGAAAAGTTCAACCTCTGTTTCTTGGTAGGTTTGTAACTTCAGACATGTCTTATTTTTCAAAAACAAACAAACAAACAAACAAACAAACTTCAGTTGTAGCTTAAAATAAAGCACTGATTGTTTTAAATCCTGACCAATTTGGCTGACGGTGGAACGGGACTGGGCTTGGTCCTGCAACGGTTACCTGGACATTAGATGATGAATTACTAGCTTAAGTTAAATAAGTAGATTGATTATAATTAGACGGTAGTGAGTAGATTTTTAGAGAGAAATCAAAGAAGGGCAATGAATCAGATGCTCTATGAATACTTTCCTCCTGGATATCTACAAGTTTAGTTCTTTCACCTCCTCGAAATTTCTCTACCCTCACCACATTCTCTAACACTGTACGTCACTTCCTAACTAACGCTTTAGCTTGCTTTTCTCTTAAAAATCCTGTCATGACCTGCACTATCACACAGTTCTTTGCTTACTGATTTATTGTTTTCCTTATATAGAATGTAAGCTCTATGAAGGCAGAGACTATTTTCTTAACTGTTCTACTCTAGGCCCCTAAAACAGTACTTAGCACACAACAATAACATGTTTAATGCCTGAGTAACTACATGAACAAATAACTAAATGGATAAGGAACAAAGTTCGGGACTCTTGACTCAAGTAGGATCTAGCAAATGTCCATCATAGAAAGCAAGCATCAGCTGCAGCTTGTGAATACCAACCTTTTCAGAGCCATCTCGGCCCCTTTAAGGGCCTATCTTAGATAGAAGAACTCTACAAAGGAACTTAAAGATCCAGGCTACTAAACTGAAAGATCCCTGGTGACCATCGGGAGGTCTTTCTTCAGGAAATGCTTCCTATACCGCCCTCCTGTGGCCAATAGGCACGAATAAGCGTCTGAATAAATGCATAAGAACAGCGATTTCCTCCTGTTCCTTTGCTTAGATCTATTTCAATCCTATTTCACATTTATTTTTGGACAATTTCAGTTCTATTTCAAACAAGCTTGTAGGCCTAGCCATCTGTCTCTACTCAGGGTGCAGAGAAGACTTGTTAGGAAAGAATAGTAAAGATGCAAAAGGCTGTGCACAGGAAGGACAATGGTTCCCTTAAAGGTTAGGGTCTTTCTGGGGCAGCTAAAACTGTATTTGTACCAATTCAAGATTGAGATGGACTATGAATGTGTCTGTCAGTATCATGAGCCAGTGTTTAGTTTTTGGAGTCTAAGCTCCTACATAGTTACTTTCCTGGTTCTCATGACTCATTCAGAGAGCTACCACTCTCTAATTTTCACGCCTGAGTTTTATTGGCAAGCTTCATTTCAACGCTAAGTCACTGGGTGGACATTCAGGACACTAAACACTCATCATCACATTAAGCTTAGAATTTTCCTTGTGAGATACTAAACAAGAATTACACAAAAGAGGAAGAATTGGGGTGAGTATGATCAATATAAGCTGTATGAAATTCTCAAAGAATAAATGTTTTAAAATAATTGTATATATAAGTGTTAAATAGACATAGGATATAAATAAGCTGAAATTGGGGTTTGAGGAGGACAATTAGTTCAGCTGGAGAGCTTTTCAGGAGCTGGGCTTGAAATTTTACATAGCTCAGTGAAGCCCAAGACAGTTTTGCAATAATATCCTTTGTTGTGCTGTCAGGAGGAGGCTAGATACCACCAAAGCTTGATAAAAAGACATTTGTAAGATAGTGGTTTATAGAGCTCCATGAGCTCCCAGATGAAACTGCTGAAGCTCTCTGTAGACTGACAAGAGGAGATCATAAAGATTTCATATGTTCAAGCAGCGCGATACAGAATAGTATGTTTGACTTGTGATCTTTTGGATAAAAAAGAGGAGGCACATGCTTACTCTGCTTATATCTACATGTCAAAATTCTAGAGAGATCCATAAAAAGCTATAAAACTGGTGACCTACCCTAGAGTAGGTGGAGAAACAATACCAACTTACTCATTTTTATAGATTGATTTTGTTTCATCGTGTGAATATTATTATTTATTCAAAAGTTAAATAAGAAAACTTGTTAAATTTGCTTAGTAGCCTCCTCACATCCTTAAGTCTCTCCCTAATCCTCTGTCTATTTCTCTAGCTCAATGATCCACTTAGCCAAGCTAGGAAAAACCCAGGACTTAGAAGTAGTATAGATTAATGGTTAGGAATACAAACTTTATGACTAGGGAGATGTCAGTTGGTAGAGTGCTTATATAGAGGAATAAGAGCACGTTCCCCAGCACGTATATAAAGACATATGTGGTAGTGTGCATCTGAAAACCTATCACTGGGCAGGCAGAGTCAGAAGCACCCATGAAGCTTGTTTGCCAACTAGTAGTCATGAATGGGGCACCTCCAAGTTCAGTAAGAGAGTTTGTCTCAAAAAGGAAGATGGAGAGCATTAGAGGATAAAAACCCAGCATTGACCTCTGGAGCCAATCATCAGAGAGTCAACTTTACTTCTATTAGTGGCTGATTGTATGACCTTTAAGCAAGCTACTTAGTGTCCTTGGTTTTTATTTTGCTCATCCTTAGATTAGTTATTCTTTCAGTGCTTCATTCTAAGCAAGCACCATAACTAGTTTTATGTCTCACATGTAAATCAGGGCCATTATTGTGGTTGTTTGTCAGGGTTTAGTGATGGCATACATGGGATGTGAAACACTTAAAAAAATTCTGACATAAAAAACTGTACCAAATCCCAGTAAATAATACTATTTAAGGATCTGAATACAATCTCTGCCCTTAACTTCAAGCAAATAATATATTCTCCGAGCTTCAATTTCCTTCTATAAATAGCAGACCCAAATAATACCTGCCAAGGAGATAATGACACAATGGATTTAAAGATGCTCTGTAGAATTAAGTATATTCAGTTAGGATGTGAAGCATTGCCATAGTACAAAAGCAGGGCTTCACGCTGAATGAAGGTTTAGCTTCTCCAGGTTCTCCACTCCCACCTCCAGCATTCAGAATGAGGTTACCACTAATGGACAAATGACAGGCAACTATATAAGCATCAGAAAGTGAGTTTAAGTTCTTGTCTCCCAAAAGCAATCAAGGAGGACTTCACAGCAGTGGCTGCCATTTCACTGACAGAGGATACAAAGTGTTTTCTTGAAACTATTCCTATTTCTAGGAGGTGCTTAGCCTCAATGCTACCCCAGCTTCCGTGTGTTGGTTACAAAAAGAAAAAAAGTAAAAAAGAAGAAAAGGAAAGGAAAGGAAAGGAAAGGAAATGACAAAAGTACAAAAGGCTCACGTACACCTGATTCAAAAGAGGAAAAGAAGTCATTTAATTACAAAGATCAACTTTCTAGATCCTAGCAACCAGCTTTTAGAGTTTCACATATAAGGCCCTTGCATATACATTTTTGCTTTGTACCTCACAGTAGCCTGAGGAGTCATTCTTATTTTATAAGGAGTAGGAATGTGACTTACTGCTACTCCTACCCACTGCTTTATGGAATTGGAAAGAACAACAGATTAAGAGCCAGAACAGACAGTTCTAGGAAACATGCTTTGGAATCCATACAACTCTATACATTTGGGATTAGAAAAGAACTGCAATATCAGGGTCAAACATAGAACCGAAGTTTCCATCCTCCAGGCAAAAACTGGTGCTTGTTATGGTTTCAATATAAAATGTTCCCAACAAGCTCATCATGCTGAATGCTTGGTCCCCAGCTGGTAGCACTATTTTGGGAGCTGATAGGATCTCCAGGAGGTGGGACCGAGCTAGGGGCATGCTTTTGAAGGTTATTCATCCCTACACATTTTTCATTCTGCTTTTTGTTAGCTATGAGATAAGCATCCTCTTGTGTCTCATATTATTGCTACCATGATATCAAGATTCCAGAATTAATGGAGCTAGAGGGCTGTGCCCTCTAAAACCCTGAGCTAAAATAAACCCTTCTGCCCTGAAGTTGTTTCTGTCAAGTATTTTGTTACAGTGACACACAAGTAACTAATATGATGATTTGTATAACAAAAATGGAACAGCAAATAGAGACCTAAAGAAAACTATTCCCCAAGAATAATTAGCTGCACCTTATATTTAAATGAAATATTGTGAGCCAACAAAACCCTTCAGTACATAAATATACTTGATGCCAAGACTGCCAGACTTTAATCCCCTGGATGCAATGGTGAAAGAAGAGAACTGACTTCTGATGACTACACAGGTGTCATGGCATAAGCACACATGTATGCACAAGCACATACAAATAGATGAATAGATAGGTAGATGATAAAATATTTTAAGAAGAATATTTTGCATCTTACCAAAAACCATGATCTTTATTGTGTACCAGTTTTATGGCGATCTTGTGAGGAAAGTATAGCAAGAAATAGGAACCTAAAAATGTAACTACCCACACACACACACTTTTTTATCATTTTTCCCTGTTCTATTTTTTACTCCTGAGTTCTTAGAACTCACATTTTAAATTTCTTTTATTTTTACTTTTTAAAGTTTTTATCTGTTTTATTCACTGTAAAGTACCTAGATTCGTGCCTGCTACATAGCCGATGCTCAATAAATATTACTGAATATATAAATAGACTTTTTTTTTACATTTTGGGCAGGTGTGGTGTTAGGAGAGAGAAACACATTTTGCATGTGGATAAACTTTCCCAGGAAAAAATTTCTGAAACTTCCTGTCTTAGCTTATTGCTCTCACCTCACTGCATATGTGGTTCAGTAGCATTTCCCCTGCACTAAAATAATTCCTGCAAACCCCTTTGCCTTGTGTTGGGCCAATTCCTGGCTTGGTAACTACAGGTAACCTGGTGGTTGCCTCTTCCATCATCTTACTCATCCATTCTACAAACATATACAAAATGTCTGCTCTGCATTCAAAAGTCACTCTGCCATACCTAAGTGCCTCTATATACATGCATGCGCATGCGCATGCGCACATACACACATGCACACACACGTGCATGCACACACAATCATGTGCACACACACACAATTATCTTTGCACACATATATATGCACACACAAACACACATAATCATGTGCACACACAATTATCTTTGCACACATATATATGCACACACACAAACACACATAATCATGTGCACACACAATTATCTTTGCACACATATGTATGCACACACACACACACATATACACGTGCATGCAGAACATGCATGTCAAAACCACTCAAATGGTCATTATGAAAGTCATGTTCCAGGGGTTGGGGATTTAGCTCAGTGGTAGAGCGCTTGCCTAGCAACCGCAAGGCCCTGGGTTGGGTCCCCAGCTCCAAAAGGAAAAAAAAAAAAAAAAAAAAAAAAGACAGGTAGCATGAAAGTCATGTTCCACAGGCCTGACTGTGAAGGAGGTTTCAAACAACAGAGATCAAATGGTATAGTGAGAGTGGAAAGGCAAAAAAGAAATGTACTAATCTCCATATTGAAAAAGCAGAGATCCAACACCTCTGTTCCCACTTCAGTGGTACTGACATGAGCACTTTTACTATTTAGAACAGTGGCCCTGAAACAATTGGTCAAACAGTATTTCAAATATTTTAATGACGGTGTTTTTCTGGATTATTAACTCTTCAGCCTGGCTACCTTGCATATTTGGAACTTCAAAGCTCATGATTATGTGAACCAATTCCTTTTTTTAACTAATTAATTTTTTATTTATTCACTTTACATCCTGCTCACTGCTCCCTCCAAATTGCCCTCCTACAATCCTTTGCCCCATCCCCTCTCCTGGTTCCCCCCACACATAATCCTTCCCCCTTTACCCTCTTCCTTTCTCCTCTGAGCAGGTGGGGCCCTCCTGGTTATCCCTCCCACCCTGGCACTTCAAGTCCCTGTGAGGCTAGGCCCATCCTCTCCCCCTGAGGCCAGACAAGGCAGCCCAGCTCGAAGAACATATCCCATGTACAAGCAACATCTTTTGTGTGAGCCCCAGGTCCAGTTGTTCAGGAGCCACCTGAAGACCAAGCTGAGCATCTGTTACAGATCTGCAGGGAGGCCTAGGTCCAGCCTGTATATGCTCTTTGGTTAGTGATGGAACCAATTTCTTAAAATGGAGCCATCCCTTGCCCCTCTCAACTCCAAAGAAACCTAGCTAATACAAAAACTGCAACATTAAGATTTAAATGATTGCCCAAAATTACAGTTGGCCAGTGGAAGAACCAGCAATTATAACTCCAATACCATTTTTTACCTTGTCCCACAGTTCTTGGTCAGTAAAAAAACTGCTTTGTTTCCAACTTTAAAATTAATCACAACCTGCCCTTTATTCAACACCTCTATTTCTGCACCAGTCTTTCAACTGAGCCGAGCTTCTCCCCTTTCACCTCTTCGGTTTATTCTCTGTCCAGCTTATAAAAGTCATCTTCTCCAATCATAAAACAGCACCAAGTAACATTTAAATACTCTGTATCGCACTGAAACTAAATAGTGCTTGTTACATCCCCAGTACTACCATGCACACGCTGCAGTATGTTAATTCACTTAATCTGGACAGTAACCCTATGAACAATACCAAAGAAAGACAGATTAGCTTACCTGATTACCGAGCTAAGAAGTGATTGAGTTAGAATCTGAATCCAAGCACTCTACTTCTGGAGCAGTCACTATTGGCCGCCTAATCCATACAGGCAAGATACACCTTCCATGGTCTTATGTGAGGTAACACATGCCTGATGGCTCTCTACTTACCTCCCTCTTGCCCTGGATTCTGGTCACAGTGGTGTTTCTAAAGCATGTCTCACTGTATCAACAGGAAGGCCTCTGCATATACCATTCTCGCTGCCTTCTCTCAGCTCACAAACCTCACCAGCTCTTGTTTTTTTCTTGCAATCCAAATGCGTCAGGATGTTTTTTCCCTCAAATCCCTTCACAGCTGAATCAGCTTACATGTCATTTTTTGGTGTGTTGGGCAAGTGCTTTAATAGGTTATCACCATCACACCAGCAGGACCTCTTAGACAGTCTGATGCCTTTCTGTTCCCCATTATCTGGTCTCTGTTAGTTAATAAGCTTAGTCATCCGAAAAAGAACTAGTCATCTTCTAGAAACACCCACGTTGTGTTACCTCAGTTTCATCACTGTGAAAAAAAACTGGTCCTTCTTAGCCTCTGTTCAAACAGAGAATCCAGGAGACCTTTGTATGAAGGAAGAAGGATTATTTCTTATAAATTAATTACAGCTGGCTCTCTTCACGCTCAGAGAAGAGGAATTTTAGGTCTGCTCTTCTAAGATCTGAATTCAGGGCAGTAGAAAATCTTTTACTCTGTTTACCAAAATGTGTATCCCCTGTGACCTATCAGGAATAATATGTGTTCCCCATACAGGTAAAGAGTAGCATTGTTTCCACAGTTCTTTCTTTTCTATAGTCCATTTACTCATGCGGTGCACATAGCAGAACGGGAAGACAAGTGATACTATGTGATGCTCAAATATGTTACTGTGTCTGTCCTATGGGGTGTCTGGATTTTTGGTTAAACATCATTTTGGGTTTATCTGTGAGTGTTTCTTGCTGTAATTAACATTTGAATCAGCAAATTAAGTAAAGCACACTGCTCACGCTGCTGTTTGTGGACCTCATATAATCAGTTGAAGACAATAACTCCAGCTGACTATGGACTAAAACTTCCAAAACTATGAATAAAAATAAACCCTTCCTCCCAAGTGGCTGAGAAGCACACCAGCCCATTTAGAAGCCACTTCTGTGGCATGTTGTTTCACAGATCCTTTGTTTTATGTTAGATCTTCTGTTTTAGAATGCCTTGTACGCCATGTATAATTCCTAGCAACCTGCTACACAGCAACTCTGCTAAAGCAGCTTAAAAGGTATAATTTTAATAGAGCTTTTAATCAAAGTCCAGTCCTCTGAAACCTTGCACTCCTACACTTCTGTAATTATCTTCTTGATACTTCTTATGGAATTTAGCTCAAGTTGAGTTTATTTCTTTTCTAGTCGATCAAATCACCTTAAAAGATGAGAGATCGCTCAGATGTTAAGGGCACTTGCTGTTCATGCACAGGACCTATGTTCAGTTTAGAGCACCCACAGGGCAGCACTCATACCCATAAAATAAAAAATTAATTCATCCATAGATCTCTTACACGTGCTACCTCCACTACCCCACCCACTTCCACACCCAGACTTCCCACACCCTCCTCCAGGGTCTAGCCTGGCAACTCTTCACCTCTCATCAAGGAAGCTTCTTTTTGCAACAGACATAGGCCACTACAGAAAACTACAACCAATCAATATGCAGAGTTGTAGAGCCCAGTCCCAGTGGATAGATCTTCAAAGCCTCCCACACCTAAAGCTCAGAGAACATTGTGGAGAACAGGGACAATTGTAAAAGTCAAAAGATCACAGGGTGTGCTGTGAGACTGTCTCCTATGAAGGTCAGGAGCAATATGTATACAGTCTCACCAACATGACTGATCAAATGCGAGCTGAATAAGGGCAACAAAGTGGATGGGACAAAGATGACAAGGTCTCAACCCTACAGAAGAACTATAGGCAACTGAGGAGAGTCAAGAGACAAAGAAGCAGTCTTCCCCAGGGAAAAGGACATCAATTGATTGTCCAGGACAAAATAGTAAGCCCTAAAACATACATGTAAATAACAGTATATAGACGGAGAAGGTTATATTTAGAAGTGAGTGTGTGTGTGTGTGTGTGTGTGTGTGTGTGTGAATACACACATATGCATGTGATAATAATCAAAAAAGAGGGCATGAATTCGAGGAACACATGGGAGGGGTATATGAGAGGGTTTAAACGGAGAGAAGGAAAGGGAGAAATGTTGTAATTGTAATTTCAAAAATAAAATAGTGAGTATAGGAATAATTCTGAATAAATAAATAAATAAAAATTATTTTTGAGCACATTGAGGATATAACTCAAGTCAGGTTTTGATGGGCCTATATTTCATTCTAATACAGTGCCTTAGAAATCAAAGCTGCTTGATAAACATTCATTCTCCTTAAAATGATCTATTTAAATCCATTGTATGACAAATCATAACATGAGTTTTTTTTATAAACAATAAATCAGGTACTAAAACTTTTGAATTAAAGGGAATTATCTGTGTCTGTACTTTTATTTCAAGGTCACAATGAAGCAAGGGCATGTCACCTGGCACCACTAACTGGACTTAGGGAATTAAAAAATGAATACATGAGGTTGGGAGGAGGACAAAGTGGTGGAGTGCTTAGAAAAAAATCTAATGGGGAAAGTGGGGGTGATTATGATCAAATCATATTATTTATAAGTATGGTACTCTCAAAGAATAAATAATATATTTTAGAGGTAAAATATGAACTGCAACATTGTTGTTAGTCACTGTGAAAAACTGCAGACAACATTGACCATCAATATGAGACAGAAAATGATTGCAGCCATACAAAATGAGGCTTTCTCTATGTAGTTATAGACAAAAATCTTCCAAAACATGCAATTAATTGAAAAGGGGGAAACTCTAAAATTGCTATATGTGCAAAGTAATGAAAAGTGTGTGTGTGTGTGTGTGTGTGTGTGTGTGTGTGTGTGTGTGTGTTTACATGCATGTGTTCTTTTAAAAGCAAAGAATGTCTTTTCATGAATACCCAAGAGATTGGTAAAGTAGCTGCCTCCGGGTAGAGTAACAGGTTTGAGCAAAGAAGTGAGACATATTATTCATCAAAGAGACAGTGTCACATTCTGCACTCCAAGCTGGCTTAAAATTCTCTATGTAACCAGATTTGTCATGAGCTTGGAGTAATTCTCCTGTCACAGTCTCCTGAGTACTGGGATTATAAGCATGGACCACTGCACTCAACTCCTTTATTTTTTTAAATCTGTATAGTACACAAATATTAACCTATTCAAAATAAAGGCCATTTTTGCCATGCATGTATGACATAGAAAAGATAACATATTGATTTGTTATGAAATATTGACATGTCAATTTTAGACTTTCCCCCTTTTCAATTAAGTATATGCCTTGGAGATCTTTGTATATTACTATATATTGAGAACCCCATTTTGTATGCCTCAAAAGGACCCTTAGGAATATAACATTAGTCAATAATTCTTTGCAGATGAAGCTGATTTTTCCAAGCCAAGTAAGATAGATTTTGACTCTCAAGGAAATGGAAAATATTTATGTAGTTTTTCATCTGTGCTAGGCACTGTTTGAGGTGCTTTATATGTATATTTATTTTTCTTTACAACTACACTGTGAAATATGAATGTATTACAACTATATTCCCAAATATGAAGATAAGACATTGACTGGATTGAGATGCCCGAGACCATGCAAACAATAAAGGGCTGAAGGAAATAGTTGATTGTAGGAAACCTGGATCTTGGATCTGTGCCCTTAGCCATTACACTATGTCACTGGCACCAAGATTTAAGATAAAAGCTAGAAGACCGTGTATACTATATTGTCAGCACCCAGAAATTTACAACTGATCAATAAATTACTGGATCAGTATGTAAATAGATAGATGGGTGGAAGGATGCTTATGTGTTGTATAAGTGAAGAGAGCAGATAATAAAAAAGGGGTGTAAGAGTCATGAGTGGGTGGCTTGTATATAAAGGAGAAATGTTTGCCATGAGGTAGATGAGCATTTGATACCGGATATGGTCATTTAACATTGAGAAAGATGTTTGCATTATCTATCCTTGTATCCAAACTGCACTAGATTATAAACAGTCGAAAGACAAGGATACATTTCAGTTTCCTTCTCTGCTGTTATCTCTATAGTGGAGAAGAGTGTTTAACACATGGTCAGTATCCAGTCAGTAACTTTGCATTAGGTAACAAATTAACAAGTCAACAAGTATAGACAGAATCACTTTGTGAGGACTAATGTGAAGAGTAATTAAGATAGTTTTCAGTATAACTAGGACTTAACTGACAATCTTCTCTTTCTGGCCCTAGTAAGTTTATCTCACTGATAATGCACTGTCAATTGGGACCTTATTATTGAACATTCATTTTCCTCAGTTATTGAATGGCTTTGTGTTCCTGAGTAAAGCACCCATCTTCCTCTCCAAACCTGAGTTTGCGATCTATAGATGAGTAATATTTAAGCATGGTGTGTTGGAGCTACAGAGAACAAAAAATAGACAAAACCCCTTTTCCCCAAAGTCTTAATCTATGACTCAACATATAAAGTAAATGATGTGATGGGATAAGTCAGAGAGAGAGAGAGAGAGAGAGAGAGAGAGAGAGAGAGAGAGAGAGAGAGAGAGATTGATTCAGTCTCCTGCCTCTCCCTTCCCCATCTTTCTAAGGCACATCCGCAGTGACTATGCATCTTTATGGCAAGAATGCACAATTTCTTTTTTCTGTGAAAGGCCAACTACTAAGCACTTCAGGCAGCATGGGCCATATGAGCACTGTCATAACTACTCAACTTTACTTAAACAACCACAGAAAATAGATTATGGCTTATTCTTGAACCTTATGGCTACGGTTCAAAATGTGTTTTAAGCCTTTTTGAGTTTCACATTTCATATACTTATGCCACCAAATATACCTGTTTTGATTTCTCCTAACTACTTAAAAAATACAAAATCCATTTTTAACTCGTGAGCTAAATTGGGCTGGCAGACTAGAGCGCTTAATTTTTAGTCTAAAACTTGGACACAAGTATGCCTAAGTTGACCATTACACCTGAAATGGTCTGGATGCGATATGAGCACTAGAGAACGCGAAGCCTACAGTGTTACCATGGAAGTTCTGAAACTAGATGACCAAATTACTTGATATAGAGACAAAAGGGTCAGACATAAAAGGGCCAAAAATGAAAAGCAAAATTCTCTAGTCTGTAATAGGTCATAGGCTTTCCCTGGGATCATGTCCAATTTGCAAAATAAGGGCACAGTGGAGGGGACATAGTTCTTGCTCTTTAATGAGAGAAAGCCAGCCTAAATCCAAGGAGCTCAGGTTCTCATCAAACCTGAAAAAGTACAAATGGTCCTAACTCTGTTTCTGGACTATGAGGACCTAATGAAGTCCCCTCCTTTCAGGACTGATAGGCCCTGAGACTGACTCTACAAGGGCGCCATAGTCTCCATTTCTGTGGAAGACCTTCATGTAATGTTAGAGATGGGCCAGGAACAAAATTATTTTTCTTTTAGCTACCACACTATTTTTTTCAGCCAAATTCACCTCCTCTGAGGTTCAACCTTCAGGTCTCTGGCCCTCCTCATGTGTACTGTCTCAAGCTCCTCTGTTTATACCCTTTTAAAACTGCATGTAGACACAGATCTCCATGTTTATTTCCTTCTGGTCCTATCTAGCTGTTCTATCCTCCTTATAGGTAGACATATACTTAAATCTCATGTCCATTTAAATCTCTTTGAGACTCTAGAGGCTCTTATGACATTTGCATCAACAAGTCACTCTTAGGTTGCAGAGAGGAGGAAGAGAGGACAAAAAAGAAATGCAGCATCATATTGTCCTTCAGGCAAGAGTTTTATCAATGCCAGAAGCATGACAAAGCAAGTCATCTTCCTTGCAGGTGGTCAGAAAGGCAGGGCGTTGCACCACAAGGAAGTAGGAAACAGTTCTTTTACGTTACCAAATAAGGTTCACTGACACTAAGTGCCCTGTGATTTGAACTAGAAAAAAAATGTATCTGCAAAGTTCTAATGCATTCTTCGGTAAACGTCAGAGGAGACCTCTGTAAAACAATATGCCTGTTTACTATGTGACCTGTGGGACATGACATATGAGACATATGGGCTTGGTTAATATGTGACAGTGCTCAGAGTCTGTCTCTGTCTCCAGGCAGCAGAGGGGCTGGGTGTGGTCCTGTTCAGTTTGCAGCCCTCCTAACTTATGACCTAGTTACCTGGAAGGCCTGTTTCCAGAAATGATAGGTTTCCTGGTCCTGTGACACAACGGCTTCCTGTCTCATCATGGCCCAAAGCTGTCTGGAACCTCTAAAGTCCCCCTATAGTCTTTACAATGGACAGCTACATAACTCAACAAATTCCACCTAAAAGTGTATGTCCTTTCTAAGGTGCTCTCTAAAGATCCTAGCCCAGGGAATGGTGTCATTTACAGAGGGCAGATCTTTCTCCTTCAATTTACTTAACCAAGACAACCTTGCACAGGTATGACCAAAGAGGCATCACTTCCAGGTGATTCTAGATTTCATGTTGCTAAGAGATATTAACCATCACAGACTCAACATTTTTTTCTCAAAGGCTCCAATATTTCAAAGTCGAGCAAAAAAGCTTTATACTTTTCCTTCATAAATTCCTACTACCAGCTACCAGAATTCATGCCACACTTTGTTCAGGCAGTAAAAACAAAGTCAACAATCTAAAGAGTGCCCCAGGACTTAGGGGCCAGTTCAACCTTAACGCTTTCTTGGGACAGATATCTTCCAACATGTCCTGGTCCTTATGTTAGACTAAAAGAATGTTTTTTTTATTATTAATATCTACCAATACTCTTATTTCCTATTTGCTTTCTTACTTGAGTGACAGAATCTTTCTACTCAAAGACTGTCTTACCTCAGAACTTTTAAAATAAACCCTACTTCTTTGAACAGGCCCTAGTCAAGACTTGTCCTCTTTTAACTTTCCTCCTAGGATAAACCTCCCTCAGTATGTAGGTGATTTATTAATCAACCACAAAGACTAACCCATTTCTAGTCAAAATACAATCCTAAATTTTTCAAAACCAGCCTTGTGTAGATGTAAGTTTTTTTCCTTCAAGCCCCCAAAGTCTCAACCAAAAAGAAAGTGCATTAAATTATTAAAGAATAAATAAAATCATTATTAAAAGAAAAACCGGTCTAGTTCCCAGAACTTTATTACCTCCAAGCCCAAGGAGCCTTTCCAGATACCATAATGGTAATGTTTTAATGCTGGGGAATCTTGTCACCAAACAACTGAGGACCTTCTTGATCATGGCAGAGTCTTGTGAAACTGGTTTCCCCAGTTTGATCATAAAGCTAAACCTTTTTATGAGGTCTAAAATGGATCAGAGTAAAAGCCAAAAGACTGGGTCCCTGAAACAGCATGGGCCATAGATATTCTAAAGTATGCACTTATGTTCTTTCTGGTTCTCCTTGATCTCACTAAACCCTTTTCTCTGTTATGTACAGAAGTGACAAAAAGTAGCACTGGGACTATTAATATACAAACTTTGTCATCCTCTCGGTGCCCATTTGCTTGACTCTCCATGCTATCCTTCACATACACCCATGCCAAGGACTAAAATACCTACTAGTTTCCTTGGATATCATCATTAGACAGAGGAATTCCCTACTAAAACAGAGAGGGCCTCAAAGGTAACCACTGTCCTTGTAAAACAGTATTCCTCCGTGTGAGCTCCTCAGGGTCCTATAGTCTAGTAATGGTCTGCCTTTCATTTCTAGTATCCCTCAGGAAGTGACTGAAGCACTTAAAATTAAGTATTATGTAGCTTGGCACTATCAATCTTCTGGAAATGCAGAAAGGGCTATGTCAACTCCTTAAGAGAACTCTCTAAAACTTGTGTTCAACACTAACGTTTCAGCCCACTTTTCCTGGCAAATTTCTTTTGCATGGTTCTAATTCTATAATTCACCTCTAGCTCTCTAAAACCTTGTATTCTGCCCTCCTCTTGAAAACGATATCAATATCTATCACAATATATTATCAATGAAAACAATCAGGGTTGTCACTGAGCACCAAAATAAGCACAATGTAAGATTGAATCCACCTCTCAGAAACAACCTCTTCACATTAACCCTGGAGATTGGATCTACCTTAAAATCCCTCCCACAAAATAAAAAGCCACTCAAAGCTGTCTGGATTGGTTCCTATCTAGTCCTAATGTCTCCAACCACAGTCAAGCTACAAGGCCTATCACTGAGCAATTACCTGAACATATTTAAAACTATTCCACCCACAAGAAGCTCAACCTATTTGTAGGAGGCTTTGGAATCTGTCTATCTTCTGGAGAAACCTATAAAACCTTCAACAGATATGCCCCGGCCTAGGAGTATACAGACTGGCTGTCACCTTTTGAGTTCTGATAAGCTTTCATAAGCTTTTTCTCTTATTCTCTGTCATCTTACAGGATCCTACTCTGTTCGGAGAGTTCATGTTAAACCTGTTTCTACAGGAAGACCTGTTCAACTATTCCTGGGCACGGGTCATCACTTACCTGGGGTTACACTGAGTTGGGCCATATTCACTATCATTTTACTCATATACCTCTGTCTTAAAGTCAACCCTTAACCCCCAAAGAATCTTGTCTTTGCCTTTCCTGCGTCAAAGCACTCAAAATCTCACCTGGATATGATTCCTTTGCCCAAATAGTCATGACTCTTCTGCTGTGATCTCTCCTGGACAGTCCTCCCTCATGTTTGCACATCTCCTGGATGAATTATCTCCTAGAAAGTCTCACAGGAAAGACTTGGACTCTCAGCTCCTATAGCACATTTCTTGTTTTTTGTTTAGCTCTGTGATTGGTATTGTCCAGCTCACAGGCCACGAAGCTCCCAGGAATGGTAAATGTTACCACCCACACCAACACCTGTTTCCTACCACCAAGGACTGATAGACTCTTCAAATGATGTCAGTCCTGCCTTCAAGCTCCTGCCAGTATTAACTACTCCCTCTCCAGAATTCTGCTCAAACATTTTATGCCACATAGTCCTGCAACTATATGACAGATCAGCAATGCCAACCAGGTCACCAAATGCTAATTCACCACCTCACAGTTCTGAAACAGTTCCTGAAGACCAGAAATCTTCCCTCCCTTGTCTATTAACTGGTTTTGCTGATATGTCAGTTCTGGGAGTAGAGCAAAAGGGTCAAAAATAAGAAAGAAAATTCCGCATTCTCTAGCAGACAGATCCTAACTGCTTGAGGATAAACCAGTGATTTGTGATGCCTTATGTAAACAATTAGATCTTAATTTCTAATGGCTCCTTGAGGAAACTGACCTCAAATGGCTAGTCTCAACAAGGACAAGTGACGTTACAAATATTGCTGCTGAAAATAGTGAGCTGCCCTCTTGCACTCTTTTCAGATAGATCCCACACAAATTGCCCAAGAGGCATGAATAAAGAATGTCTCCCAACTTCGACAAAGGACCCCATTCATCAACTTTCATTCATAGTTATCCCCACCCCCCACCTCTTTACCATGTGCCTGCATGTTCCATCCACAGTACGTATTCTGCATTTAAACTTTTATAACAATTCTCATCTGGTAAATAATTATATCCTGACCCCACACCTTCGGCTCATCATTTCCATTCTGATACTTGGGTCTGATGTAGGTTAAGAAACTTAGAAAAGAGAAAGGTTCGAGTTCTGTTTCCACCCCTTACTTTCCCAGGCTGCACACCATTCAAAACTTCATCATGTCTACTGTCAGAACCTTAACTGTCACAGCGCTTCCCAATCTCCTCTAAGTTCAATATGGAGATGACCAAGTCCCTCCTGGATAGCTCCAACTCAGGACTGTGCAAACATCAGACTCAACAGTCAGGCCCAAGCTCAGACACTGCTGTTAACTTCCTTCTCTACCCCTTCTCCAAAGGCTGCTCACTACTCCATTTTTTTGCTTATCTCAGTAAAAAATCACATCCTCCACTTTGGTTTCACAGGAATATTTCTTAATACTGGAAGCAAAGAGGAACAAGATCATGATCATTTCTTTACTATTATCTGGAGCATCAGGCTTTGCCTCAGAAGCTCTATGCAGTCTGGTTGACCCTAACATCTAGTGTTGTCTTCTAACCATGCACATGAACCTTACATTTCTTCATTTCTTTCATGTTTCTGCTTACATATATCTTAACCAGAAATGTTTTAACTGATCTAGTGTATCATACCATTCTTATGTCTGTTCTCTGTTTTCCTTAGTTATTAGCATGTCTTGCCATATTATATATATTTTGTGTGACTAGTTATTCCCCCACAATTCCAGTAGAGAGTGCGCTCCCGAAGAGTTAATTTGTAATTTGTTTTCAATCACTGCCCTTTTTCCCTTGTACCACATCCATGCGAATTCGTAGTAGATAGCTTAACCTTTTTTAAAGTAAATCAGCGTCTACAATAACACCTAGAAGATAAGTGTACTGCTATTCATGGCTGAGAATAATAAGGAAAGTATAAAAGTCAGGCCCTCAATCCTAGACTTATGACTCTAAGAACATTCTTCCCATTCTAGGCATAATCCTTATTTCAGTGACAACTATCATTTTAAGCAGAAACTATAAATAAGTGTATTGAACAATGTATCAATCAATGTGAACTTGCAGTTAAACATCCTGCATCTATTAAGACAGTAATTTCTGTAGAAATCTTAAACAATATTTTATGAGTTACATGGTAATATTTAAATTAATTTCCAACTGTCAAATGTGCTAAAAAAAATAAAAAGAGCCATATATCAAAAATGGTGACTATGTCTAACTCCCCACTTCCCTTATAATCCTTATTAGTTAGCTTTTTATTTAATTTTTTTTCATACAATAACATTTTATCATATTCTTTTTCTAACTCCTCTTAGATACTCCACAACTCCCTACCCACCCAACCTCATGTTTCTCTTCTCCCAATAATCCCCCCCCCGCGCAAATGAATATAAAAACAGTCAAAAAACAAATAAAGCCTGCACAAGTTCAAACCAGACAAATCCCCAGCACTGAGAAGGGGACTTGGACAGAGTCCCTAACCTTCAGAAGGTGTCTGTGGTTGATAGAGTGTCACTGCGTATATCAACCATTGTTCTAGGGCAGGTTTCATGCCCGGGTGTAGTTGGCTTACTAGCTAACTTTATCCAACATTTACTAGAAGGAATGTTGATGGGCATATTCTCAACAAAGAGTGAATACTGTGGAAAAGGCTAAAGATTTGTCTGGCCCCTGGCTAAAATAATAGTATATTATTCCTCTAAATTCTAGCAAGTGGCTAGGTAAATGGTTTCTGGTTTATTTGTTTGTTTGTCACTTCTTTGGTCCCCTAAGTCTTTTTCCTTACCAATCAATCTTTAATTACAAAGTCTTTGCAAGCTATGTCATTGGCTTCTCTTAAAATAGAGAAAAGTTCAAATTCTCCACTTAATCTGTTTTCAACTCATGGTTCAGTCAAATTGACATGTCAATATATTTGCAAGAGGAGGGAATTCTCGCCCAGACCCCGCTGCCACAAATGACTGAGGGTGAGATTTGTTCAGGCAAATGTTATAGCATTTGCTCCTACTGAAGGTCTTTTCCCAACTCAGTCTTTCCTGCCTTCCTTAGCACCATCTGAAATGATAATTTATGGAATACTAAGGAAGGACAGTGAAGGAGAGTCAGGAGACTCAAATTTACCTACAAAGAGTTTGTGGCCTTGAGCAAATCTGCCCCATTCTCTAGTGTCCTCTGGTGTGCTGGCTGGACTCCCAAGCACTCTAATATCTTTACCTGCTCTAACTTTTACTGGTTCTACAAACATTTGGTTTAGCCTTGTGTGTCCTCAGGGTAGGAGAGAGTTCTGGGGAAAGGTAAGTAGCTAAGCCCTTGTATTTAATGATATAAACTAGATGCCTTTAAGACCTACAGACATGGAGAGCCTGAGAAAATCCCGAGGAAGGAAAAGGGGAGTTCCTCTGAATATGTCCCTAACCTACACCACATTCTCTCATTCCTTTTCGAATGGGAACAAAAGAAGAGTTAAATATCAATTTTTGCCCAATTGCTTCAGGCTCTTTTGCTTTTGCTGCAGATTGTGGGTGGCAGTGCAGAAGTATGTGCTGACACTGGCATCAGCGCCTGCTGACCCAACCCAACTAACTGCCCTCCAATACCCCTTGTCAGTACTGAATACAAAGTCATTGTGGTCTTCTACTCCCTCAGTACCCCTAACCAGGTTTGGGCTGTCCCTGGCTAATTCAGAGAAGCATCAAGATTCAGCCACCACTTCCTCTCTGCAAAGGGAAGTCATTTCAAGGTCTCCAGGTATAAAAGGGATCACTATGGCATAAAATGAACTGAAAATGATACTAAACACACACTCACACATACAAACAAAGCACACACTCCCTTTGCATTGATGGGAGTCTGCTAGTTGAATTTCCATGTAGGGAATGAGGGTTTCTGTAGCCATCTCTCCTTGACAAAGCCCTAAATGTGGACAGGGTGAGACCATCCTAGGCAAGGAACGCTTTGCAGGGCTTTCCCAGATTGCTTCCACCTGGGTGGCTCTGGCCCCTAGAGCTGCCTAGGGCTGTCAGGTACACACATGCTACTTAAGGAGGTCATGCAGCTCTCCTATAAGGCTCTTTACAATCCTAGTCTTTGTGGCTGTTCCCCTCAACCCCTTGCCAGCCTGCTTGCATCCTGGGAGCTTTACTGTTTACAGAGAGCCCCTATGTCAGACCCTTGCCTCTTTGACATCCCAGGTAAGACCTGGGATGTTCCTGGACACTTCATCGAGCCCCCAGCTTGAGCCTACCCCAGTCTCTGAGGGTGGCAGAGATGCCTGGGGGGATGGGAGGGGTCTTTATTGGTCTGGGAGGCAAGCAAAGACTCCTAAAATGGCTACAGGAAGCTCACTGGTGTCTGAAGGACAGTGGCGAGGGCGGTGGGCAGAGGTATGGGGGCTCCTGGTGTGGAGGTTAATTCGAGGGATTGGAGGTTAGGTTGAAGGATTAGGGCTCATGCGGGGAAAACTAGAGCTACGTGCACTCACCATTCCCGATCCGCCTCTAATCCACTGCATGGTGTCCACGAAGTCCAGCTTCTGTGAGGCCGGGTGGCTGGTGCGGGTTGTCGCGGGCTGACTGGGAGGGAGGGCTGGGCTGGAGGAAGCGAGAGCCCCAGCGCCCCCTCCGCCTCCCCTCCTCCACGGCTCTAGAGCCGAATCCCCTCAGCCTGACCTAGCCTTCAGTTTGGCTGTTTCTTGCCGGCGTGCGGGCTGTGCTTCTCCACCCTGCAGCTTCCCAGGGGGCTTGACAGGAAGGAAACACGCAACTGGGGGAGGGGGTCCCAGTGAGCTGCCTTTGTCTTCCTCCAAGGCTTGCAAATTGAGGGGTTGGATGCAGGCGAAAATATAGGGGAAATAACCTCCGCCAAGGGTAAGGCAGCTGCCACCCCTGCCTGCCCTCCTGCTGCTCTCGATTTATCTGCTGTTTATTGTGGGGCTTCCCAATTTTGTTGACTCAGCGCAAAGTCTTCTCCAAAAGTTGCAAAAGGTGTTGGGACAGTCTCTAAATATTAAGATCCCAGCCCACTGAAACCATGCCAGTGAATTCCCATGCCTCTCTCCCCAAATCCTCCCTCTGTATATTTTCCTGGTGCCCTCTCTCTAGTGTCTAATCTCTTGGGCTTTCATTTGCATTACTTTCACTTCTCAGAATAACCATGGGAAAGCAGGCATTATTTCCCCCATTGTACAGAAAAATAAAAGGAGGTTTGAAATAGGAAAATAAAGCTCTGTCTTTATCCTCAGCAGCAGCTTTCCAAACTTCTCTCTTCTCACTGTGTTCTCTCTCTCTCTCTCTCTCTCTCTCTCTCTCTCTCTCTCTCTCTCTCTCTCGTTCTCTCTCTCTCTTCTCTCTTCTCTCTCTTGTCTCTTTCTCGTTCTCATTCTCTCTCTCTTGTTCTCTCTCTCTCTCTCTCTCTCTCTCTCTCTCTCTCTCCCTCTCCCTCCCACACACACACTTCTTATTCTGGTTGTTTTCCTCTTATCTTCAGGAATATGGACCAAATGTTGGATGACATTTCCACTTGCTTATTTGGCTGAGAATGAGGAAAAAATGCTTTTCAACAGAAACTGACCATCTTTTCATGGTGCCAACTCTGGGCAATGAAAGCCAGGCCTGCCCTTCTGCATCTGCTGAAAGTTGAGGTTGTCAACTCTAATCACACCCATTATTATTCTGTATGATCTTTCCAATAACTCTGTGAGCAAATAAAATGGAGTTTTAATTGTAACCCCCTCTGTTACATGCATTAACACTGAAAATTGAAACACACCTCTGCCCAAAGTAACACAGGAAAAAAAAAAAAAGAATCCAGGGCCCCTGAATCCCAGGTAAATCGGGCAGTACTAGAATTGCAAAAGCAGGTTACAGGTGCAGCAAGAAAGAATTTAAAGTGTGACATCAGAAAGAAGTTCCTGAAGGATTGTGTCACGTGCGTGTTATACAGAGAGACTATCTTTTACCTCTTCTTAGTAAAACCATTCATTTTGTCCAAGTCAATATTTGGGCCAGACACAGTTGGCCTAAGCCTAAAGCTTTGATGTGATCCCAGGCATTGAAGGCATACAAATAGAAGCTCAATTGTCCTTTGCCTGGGACTCCTGAATTAAATGGGGGCTTGGCCCGGATAATGATCAACTTCCTCCCAAGTCTGGCAGTCCACTCATCAGTGATTCTACAATGTCCTCACGTTCTCACCCCTGGGTTTTCATTTGTGCTAAGTGTCTTGGATATGCCTTCCCTGCCAGTTAGCTTGTCTGCCAGCTCATTGAAATTATCATGATTCTGTAAAAGCTGCAAATGACTGTGCTACCTGTAGGAAGCTGACCAGGAATACCACCAGACCTAAGTCCTGTTTCACCCCCACTTAACATTGTCAGTTGTGAGGGATCATCTTTATTTCTTGGTTGTTACAGGTAAAATCGTCTATACTTCTGACAAAAGTTTAGGTTGCTGTCCACAAACCCTTTAATATTGCCAACTGTTACTGTATTTAGATGTAAGATCTTTAAAGGCATAAATAGGTTAAAATGAAACAATTAGAGTAGGCCTTTGTCCAATATATCTAATGACCCATTGAGAAGAGGAAATTTGCACAAAGACAGGTAGAGAGCAAAGACCATATGGAAACTGGTCTATAAGCCCAGGGGATGCTGCAGGAGAAATCAAAGGTAACTTTGAACTCAAACATCTGCCTTCAAGATTATGAGAAAATTAAGTTCTGATAAGCTACTCGATCTATGGTTCTTTGGTTATGGCAGTCCTAGCAAATAAATGTACTGGACATATGTATATATTTTTCTATATCCAGTCATTTAAATGGATTAGGGGTTTTCTGGTGTGTGTGTGTGTGTGTGTGTGTGTGTGTGTGTGTGTGTGTGTGTGTGTGTATTTTTTTTACCTTTGAAAGCAGTAACAATAAGCTCACCTTGGCATTTTCTACCACACTGACTGGCACATAAGATGTGCAATTTATTTTTTAATTTTTATTTTTTTGTTATTATCAGCATGTGTGTGTGTGTGTGTGTGTGTGTGTGTGTGTGTGTGTGTGTGTGAGAGAGAGAGAGAGAGAGAGAGAGAGAGAGAGAGAGAGAGAGAGAGAGAGAGGTATTGCTGGCACATGCATACCACAGCATGCTGTAGAGGCTGTCAGGCTTGCACAACAATCTCTTTTGCACACTGAGGCATCTCACTAGCCCAACGCTTGATTTTTTTCATGCATGTATTAATTCAATAATATTGTTGAGCAGTATAAAATATGTGTCAAGCATTATAAAAGACATTCATGACAATATTCCACAGAGAGCTTAAAATCTGCTTGAAGTAGAGATGTCAAAAATAAGTAAGTAAACAAAGATATGCATTGTGACATGTGCACTGAAGGACACAATCCCATTTATGTGACACAACACGGGAATAATGGAAAGTGTCTATACCAGGAAATTGGAAACTACCCTGGTCTTTTAAAACAAGCACATTTAATACAAGGAACACATCAGACCTGCAGAGCTAAGAAGCCAAACAAGGGACGGTAAGACGACCAGTGTGTGACAATCATAGAAAGCTGCTAACATTTCTAAGCATAGATGGATGATAGAAAGCAAGTTGCCTTAACACAGAAACAGGCACCACTGAACAGAATATAAAAGCATGGTAAGGAAGCCTTTAACAAGAAGGTGATGGGATTTAAAGAGTTTTGCCGAAGGTGAATCCACCAGAGAACATAGCTCCCCCAGAAGATATTCCTCAGAAGCAGTGATGCAAGAAATACCAGAGCTTCTTCTCTCTTCCTCTTGTTCAACAATATCACACACGCATGTCTTATTGGAGACAAAAATGCACAAAGAAGAAGGAGGTAGAGGTGGAGGAGGACAAAGACGAGGAGAAAAAAAAGGGAAGAAGAAAAGGAAAAAGAAAGTCTTAGAAAAGTTCCCTTTAGGAGAAGAGTAGAATTACATCTGAAAGCAAACAAGCTGGTATGGCTTGTCCCTAGTTTGTCTCTAGTCTTGCAAGAGACTGCATGTTAATCTAAGAGAAATTATTAGGTGTCATTTACTACAGGATATTTAAAGCAACTAGTTTACCCAAAACCTTGGGACCAGTTAGAGACCGTACAATGAAGTAGTAAGGCCATAAGCCTCACAGACATGTCCAACCTATTAACACTGTGATACGACACTGTTACCAATTAATGCATCAGGACACATTTTTATTCTGAGAGACATGCCTGCTAGAGTGTGAATTCAACTAACATTTATTTGTGCCGGCAATTTCATACCTTGTGCCTAGGCAGTTTCTTTATGAGTAGAGCTGACAAGGTTTGTTATGAGCATTTAGTGAAGTTGCCCAAGGAAAAATAACACATGGGCTAGAAACTAGTAAGTAATCTGGACAAGACTGTAGAAGTTTGTGTTCTCTTGAACTTGATCTCCTTGAAGCCTATTTATCTCCTGGTCTGCCACTCCCTCCTCCTCTTCCTCCTCCTCCTCCTCTTTCTCCTCCTCCTCTTCCCCCTCCTCCTCCTCTTCCTCTCCTCCTATTCCTCCTCCTCCTTCTTCTTCTTCTCTCTCTCTCTCTCTCTCTCTCTCTCTCTCTCTCACACACACACACACACACACACACACCAAAATGTGTTATGTATCCTCCTTTTGTACATGCAGCATAAAGAGAAAGGTAGACTTATGTGGTATCCAATCTAATTCATTCCCTTTATTTGCATCCATAATAATTCAGAAATCACAGAGATAAGTGTCTGGGGACTAAGTCAACAAGTCAACCTTATCTCTACTCGCTGTGGCTATGGTTGTAGTGGCACTAAATTTACTGGTGATAAGTAACCTGAACAAAATACTCAATTTTCCCATGTCATGTTCCCTTAGTTGGGAATTTAATAATTTTAAACAATCGGTGATCCACAGACATGAGAGTTAACAAAAGACCTTAGATTATCTCAGATAATATTCCCATATTTCTGATGACAAAATATAGCCCCGCAGAATGTAAATAACTCCCAATTTCATAAAGTAAGCTAGAAACTGAATGGAATTGGCGTGAGGTGGAACACGTCAAATCCATGGCTCTGGACAGTACATGAAGTACAGTGTCTTAGGTTTTACTGCTATGAACAGACACCATGACCATGGCAAGTCTTAGAAGGACGACATTTAATTGGACAACATTAAATTGGGGCTGGCTTACAGGTTCAGAGGTTCAGTCCATTATTACCAAGGCAGGAACATGGCAGCATCCAGGCAGGCATGGCGCAGGAGGAGCTGAGAGTTCTACATCTTCATCTGCAGGCCTCTAGGAGATGACTGACTCAGGAGGAGGAGGGTCATAAAGCACACACCCACAGTCACACATTTCGTCCAACAAGGCCACACCTCCAAATAGTACCACTCCCTGGGCCGAACATATTCAAAATACCACATACAGTATAGCACAAGAGGACTGTGTCACCAGACAGGAGAACTGGTAAGTTTGAAGCAGGGTTAAAACCCCAGGGAATCTCAGAATTGAGAACAATAGGCATGGAACCAGCTCCCTGTTTAGCTCTACCTATCCTGGAACATGTAACCATGACATGCCATTGAGAGGTCCATTACAACCAGTCACATAGGAACAACACCCGAAGTCCTTTCCCCATGCAAATAGAGCATCCCTAACATCTCAGACTGACCTAATGGGAAGCATTTATCCCTGGATCCCACCCTGTTCCCAAAATGTTTATAAGGTCCCAAGCCACATGAAGTAAAGTACATAGGTTGTTTCACCAGGAAGTGTCTGAGGATGGCTGTTTTATTGAGCTGTAACACTCTGGGAAAGTTTTCTCTCCTGGAAGTATTCATTGCTGGAACTCAGATCTGCCCAGCAAGCTGGGCCTGTGCCCGCTACCCACTGATATTCCCCACTGCTGTTGTTGCCACTCCCCACCTCTTGCTTAGTGACTCTCACTAAGACTTCTGGTGGCCTGCATCAACTTTCCACTACTGCTGCGACTAGAATAGGCTCTATGGTAGAAAGAGAGACTATGTCTAGCTGCCCTGCACGTGCCCTTCATAGAGAGCTGTAATACTTTGGCAGTTCAGGATAGACTCAAGCCTCGGGGAAACCTTTTGTTCCAGGTAGGCCAGAGATACTCAGATTACTCTGTCTCCTGTGAGCAGCTTGGTAGCTGTGATCCGGCACCCCAGTGGCAAGGCAGACACAGAGCCCAACAGTTCAGTATGAGAGAAAATGGTAAAACGGAAAGTGCAAAGCTACTTAAACCTGGTAGTACACACTGGTACTCCCAGCACTTGGGAAGATGAGGCCGAAGAATTACCACAACTTTGAGACCAACCCAATCCATATAGCCATAATCCAGCTAGAGCTACATAAGAAGATGCCGTTTTAATAAAAAATAAAATAAACAAACAACTAAGTACAAAACTGCTAAATTATTATAGTACTGGTATTATGACATGAAGCTAGCAACTATACAGCAACCTGTGCTCTATTTATAAACCAACATTTTGGGCTGGAGAGATGGCTCAGCCATTAAAGGCTAGGCTCACAACCAAAAAGATAAAACATTTTGAGACTTCCTTCTGGCCTTTCTTTCTCCTTCCCCTGGTAAAATCCCATATCCCTCCCCACCATGGATGTTCTAGCTCACCCATAGGACATGCAGAAATAGTGATCTAACTTCACTCGCCGACTTTAGTCACCCCAGCTGCTTGCCAGGAAACCTGATTTCCTTTGGGACTCACTAGATCCCAAACCCCTCCATAAGACACCCTTTAGCCTACCCACATTGTACAGAGACACAAGTAAGCTACCTGCACATTCCAGCACAGACTTCCCCGATCCTGGTCACCCTATAACTGATATTAAGGTACTGTGACCTCCTCTTAACCCTGCTTCCTCCCTTTGGGACTTGAAAGTTCTCAACCTGCTCCCCATAAGGGATGCTTCAACCAGCACATATAGTGCAAAGACCCAGGTCACCCTCCCTTTCAGTATTACTAGAGTCCTGCCAGCTATCTGTCTGTGCCTCCATCGCCATTATTCTATTTGGCTTTGAGACCTAGAACCAGTCAGTCCATACTGTTAGGAGAAACTTGTCCCAAGTGCTGACGAAACCACTAGACTGTAAATAACAAGTAGAAGGCCTAATCTCAAAGCCATAGCCCCCAATACCAGACAGAGGAAAATTATATACTAGCCTTGTCATGATTTAGCTCCCCTTTTTATTTAAACACCTCTGCTGTTTATTATAAACAACTCTGCTAAAAGGATAAGGGTAACATGAAAGAAAAAAGAAAGAAATTAAGAAAAACTCAACAAATTTCAGATGTGTAAATCTCAATGGAGAAATAAAAACAACACAAATAATTTGTCTCCTCCAAAAAAATACAAACTTGTTGTTGAAAATGGCCAGGAAGAATTTTCAAGTAATTCAAAAGAATGTTTATAACTATGGTCAACCAACTCAAAAAGACAAAGACAAAGACATAAAATTTAAAATGAGGTCAATCTAAGTCAAGAAAAAAGAAGTAAAACTTTTCTTAAAAAGAAAATCTAAACTGAAATGACTCTGGAAATGAAATACTCAATATATCAATCAAAATCCTCAGTGAAAAACTTAATCAACTAAATGGATTCTGTAGAAAACAGAAAGTCAGTGATGGAAGACAAAGTAGATGAATTGGATCACTCAGTAAAGATCAAAGAGAATGTTTTTAAAAACGATAGACAATGGGTGTTGGGGATTTAGTTCAGTGGTAGAGCTCTTGCCTAGCAAGCGCAAGGCCCCTGTCTGGTTCAAAAACACAGCAAACACACACACACACACACACACACACACACACACACACACACACACACACACACACAAACTATACAAAACATGGAGAATTTTTTGGGATATCATGAAAAGACCTAATTTTAAATTATATTCATAATAGGAATAGAAACCACAGCAAAAGCCCAGAGAATATATCCAGTGAAACCATATAACAAAATTTGCCAAACCTAAAGAATGCCAACACATTCCAGGATACAAAATTTACAGAGCATGAAATAAACAAGGCCAGAAAAAAAATTCTCCACTATATATCACAGATAAAACATTAAAATCAGATAAGGTTATTAAAAGCTGCAAGATAGAAAGGGTAAATCATTTACAAAGATAGGTCTATTACAATAATACCAGATTCCTCAATAGAAACCTTTCAATTCAGAGTAGTGTAGAAAGATACTTCCCAACTCTGGAAATGTCACAATTGTCAGGACACGTTACTACATCCAACAAAACTGCCCATCAAAATTGATAGAGAAATAATATGAGAAAATGGATGAAAGGATTTTATGACTACTAAGCCAGCTCTACAGATTAATTTAATAGAAAAGGAAGGGTAGACACAATAAATAGTGCACACACAATCAAAAGGACTAGGGCAAGTTATCAAAAGAGATACAAGAAAAGACCCTCGCAAGACTTTAAATAATATAAATACACATTTTCACTATAACAATATGAATGTCTTAATTCCCCTAACAAAAAGACTATGAATAACAGAGTTATTAGAAAACAAAATCCATGGTTTTACAGCCTCCAAGAAATAGAACTCATCATGAATCCTATCGTACTCCTTTAGAGTAGAAATATGTTTTAAAAAAAGAAGTAATTAAGTATAGTTATTCTAATAACTGGAAAAAAAAGAATTAAAAAAATCTAGTCGGGGGGGTTGGGGATGTAGCTCAGTGGTAGAGTGCTTGCTTAGCAAGCACAAGGCCCTGGGTTTGGTCCTCAGCTCCGGGAGGGGAAAAAAAAAACTAGTCAGAAGAGATTTTTTTTAAAGGGCTACTTCATATTCATTAAAATAAAAATTTATCAGCAATACATTATAATCCTAAACATATATACACTAGACAGAAGGCCACCCAATTTCATAAAATAAACAGTTACATTTAAAACCACAAATAACCCTAGTAAAGTCATCATGTAGGATTTAAATACCCCACTTTTACCATATGAAGCCCTTGGCTACTCTCCAGAATAAGGCAGTAAGATTCAATTGTTTAAAATACCATATAATTAAGTCATAGAACATTAAGCTATCAAGCTGTTACTAACCTGAATGCTTCATTCCACTGGCTAATACTAGAAGGTGCTGTGCATGCTACTAGAAGGGAAAAGTAATCACCGGTCTCACCCAATTTTAAACCTTGTGAGTTACCATAATGACCAGCCTGGTAAGGCAAACCTACTGGTACAGTAATGATACAAACATTATGGGAGCAACCAACCAGTTTCTAATTGTATTTCACTGATACTTACCAAGACAAACAATGTACCTGATATTATTGTAGATCAAAGAACCCGTGGTTAAATAGGTCATAGGTTCTAGAGAACAACCTCCTCCTGTTATTTTGCTAAATGGACACAGTATTAATCAGTATGGATAACTTACCATCATAGCCCTAGATCAATATATCTCTCAGCCACTCTCAGAAAAGCTGGTATTTGTAGTAGATGATGATTAACAAAGAGAGCACCAATAGGTCAAGATGAAAAGATTTGTATAACAGTCCCTTCTCCAAAGGGTCAGAGATATGCAGAAGAGAGGGAAGAAAGACTGTGAGAACCAGAGTCTGTGGATGAATATAGTGTCCTGTTGATACAACAGGGTAGCTGCATATATGGACTCACAGAGATTGTAACAGTATGCACAAGCCACATGCAAGCTCAAGCCAATCTAAGTCCTAAGCTGATGAGGGGAGATTAGCTTGAAGTTCTACACATAGTTGAAGAACTATTAGCAATTGACAACTGTGAGGAGGGTGGGTCCATTTCCTTTAAGAACATATCCCCAGATTAGTTGGCCATATTCCAGTGAAAGGTCACAAATCCAAGAACCTATGTGCAGCACAAATTTGACAAGATGAATGGGGAAAAAAGGTGAGTGGCTCTAGTAGGAGTCTAGAAGGGAGTGGATGTGGCCAAAATATATTTCACGAAGTTATCAAAGAACTAATAATTTGTAATTTAAAAACATTTAACAGTATAAACATTAAATATGTGTAAACAGAAATATGACCCCAATTTGAGGGCACAAGGCTGGTAAGGACAGGTGAAATTTAGGGGGAGGTTGTCTATAGGTTTTGCCAGATTTCTTTGACACATTTTAACAGGCATCAAAGCAAATGGTTTAATGAACCCTTATGCAACTATCACCATTGTTCCATGTTTTGATACCCTGACATTTATCCCTCAGAAAAAATTTAAAGAACATCCCTATTTATTTGTTATGTAGCAGTTTCATTCAAGATTAAAACTTTCCATCCATCTTTGAGGGAAACTTCTTAAGACATAGGATGTAAAAGGGAAGTGAAACAACCGGATATTTTAGGAAAGGATGATTACAAGGAGGTAAAACAACAGAATGTTCTAATGGGAGGAGAAAAACTCACTCCATCCTGCAAGAAAACTCACTAAGATGAGACATAAACAACGCAAAATATCTTCAGCAAGTCCCTGAAACTAACTAGATTCAATAGTCCCTTTGCTCCCTGGGGAGTGGATAAGCATTACAAATTGTTGAGAGTTACTTTCACACAAGCTCAACAGCTTAGGGGAGGCTCGTAATGAACAGTGCAGAAGAAACAAACTAGCCAAGCACACTGAAAGAATTAGAAACCAGCTGAGCTGCTTCAAAGAGGCTCAGACCCTGTAAGCCACCGGGAAAGACCTCATCCAACCTGTTAAGGAGCTTGCAGATTGTTCAGAGAGCCCGGGATTTCCAACTTTTGTGAAACTTTAACCCGTTCTGGGGTAAGCCTTTTTGTGATGGCAACTGTCTGCTCATGTAAGTAACTCCCCGCACCCTAGTCCTTGTAAGTAAATCCAATAAAACTCATTGGTTCACCAAGTTGGACTTTGGGGGTATCTCTGCTGTGGTCTATAATCAATGGGTTCCCTGTTTGTCGTGAGTAGACATTTATGCAGACCTCCCCAGGCATAGCACATCTTATCTTTTCAGTCTCAAATGCATCATCATTCTAGGAGTTCCTCACGAAGTTAAATATATCACACTGCAAATGAAGCTGAAGTTTGTAGCCAGGATGGCTAGCATCATCAATTTTCCAGGTCTCCTAATTCAGCCTAATTCCACCTAATCCAGTTTGGTTATATCGGATACCCGAAAAGCTACTAATAGATACTACTGATGGCAAAAAGAAAGGAGTAAGCTCCACTTTAAGTTAAAAGATACCAAAATATAGGATGGCTAAACGGAACATGTCATCCTAAATTGGATATTTTTATGGTCTGAATATGTATATCCTCTCAAAATTTACGTTGAAATTTCCATCTTGAAGGTCATGGTATCCAAAAGTAGAAGTCTTTAGAAACTGATTTGATCATAAGATTAGGGTCGTTGTGAAAAGTCACGTACCTTTATAATACAAGCCAAAATATTCCTTCCAGTGTCTCACCAGGAGAGAACATAGGCAAGCCAGAAAGCAGACTCTTACCAGACACTGCATATTCTGCGTCTTAATCTTTGGCACTGCAACCTCTAGAAAAATAAGTGAAAGATTTATGTCGTTTATAAGATCACCCAAAATTGTTACATATGTTACTATTTACAAATTCATAAATTCAAGTTTATGTTGCCAGGTACATTATGCTAAGCACTGATACTGTTTTAGTGAACATGATAGACACAGTCTGAGTACTCATTGCTATTCAACAGACAAGTAAATAAGGTAAATAACAGCTATAACAGGGATAAGTAGTATGAAAGAGAAGGTATTTTTAAAGGCTGCATATGACATTTAAATTTAAAGGCTCAAATCAAGTTATCCAAGTGTAAAAAGGCATGAGAAAGCATTCCATGCGAGAAAAAAAAATGTACATAGGTTTAAACAGAACTAGACAGTCTTGTGAAGTCTCAGAGAGTAGAATATAAGGCTGGAAAAGGAGAATGGTAGGAGACAAATGTGACAAAATCTAGGTCATGTAAACCCTTGAAGGGCATAGCAAAAGAATTTAGACTTAGGGCTAAAAGACGGTGAAGCAGATAAAGACATTTGATTAAGTCTGATGAACCAAGTTCAGTTGGGGACTCATGGTTAAGTCTCAGTAGTTTCTGACATCCAAAAAGCACCATAGCACAAGAATGCACACAAATAAATAAGTAGAATTAAAACTTTTTAACAAAAACCACAAAAAGGATTTTGATATCATCTAAGAGCAGGAAGAGAGGTGAGAGAATTGAAGAGTTTTAAACAACAGAATTACTTACCTGATTCACATTGCTAAATGGCCATCTAACTACAGTGTGGTAAATAGATTGAAAAAGGGTCAGAGGTTGAAGCTGGTTGGGTGAATATGATTAGAAAGGTAATGAAGATGTGGACAGAGGTAAGATGGTTTGGGCCACATTTTAGAGGTAAGTCTGTGGTAGATTGGATATGGATGGTTACACAAGGAATTATAGGTGAGTTTCAATGTTAGGCTTGAACAATGGAGTGTCTGGGTTTTTAACACTATTTTTATTAATTCTTTAAGAATTTCATGCAATGAGTTTTGACCATATTTCTCCCATCAACTCCTTCCATTCCTACCTTCCTATTCACCAACTTTGAGCCTTAAAATGGCTAATTGAGATGACCTCACATTGTCCATATAATTTTAAGAGAAGGTCATGCACTAAAACATGGTTGACCTACCAGCAGTCACACCATCAAAAAACCAACCAACTGACCAAACAAGCACACAAACAAACAGACTTTCCATCTCCCAAGAGCTACAAAATGGCAATAGCCTATTAGCTAGTTGGGATTTCATGCCCACTTCCCCATGTCATGGTGTTTTGTTTTTTCTGACTTGAGAAGTACAGGTCTTATACATGCTGTTATGGCTGTAAGTTCATAAGTGCAACTGTCCTATTGTACCTAGAAAACAAACACTATTTCCTTGAATTTGTTCCCCACTTCCAGCTATTACCATCTTTCTTCACTCTCTTCTACAAAGATCCCTGGTCCTTCCAAGGGAAGTTGTAATATGCATATACCATTTATGGCTGAGTACAGCATATATTCATATTATCTACATGCTGACCAATTAAAACACTCTTGGTGTTATTTGAGATCTTTTCTCTGAAGAGGATTGAGAGATTGAAGTCTATCAGTATAGTAATAAGTCATTAGGGACTGCTTGTTTTAACTGATTTGTTTTTTATATATTCTTAAATTTTTTCATATAATATGTTTTGGTCACTTTCATTCCTCTTCCTTAGCTCCTACTAGATCCCCTCTCCCTACCCACCAAACTTCATATTCTTTCTCTCTCTTAAGACAAAAACAAACAGAAACAACACAAAACTAAACCAAAAAGAGCAAGAAAGAAAAACAAAACAAAACAAATGAACTGAAAAGAACATGGAATCTGGTTTGTGTTGACCAACTATTTCTAATCATGTGGCCTACCCTGTGATATAGTAAATAAGCCCAGTGTCACTTTATTATTAAAAAACTCTCACAGAAGCTATCAATTATATATAGCTTCTTGGTTAGGGCTGGGACTTTGTCCCTATTTCTTATTTTCTTATTAACTTGAGTATTTCTTATTTACATTTCAATTGTTATTCCCTTTCCCGGTTTCCAGGCCAACATCCCTCTAAACCCTCCCCCTCCCCTTCTATATTGGTGTTCCCTTCCCCATCCTCCCCCCATTACTGCCCTCCCCCCAACAATCATGTTCACTGCGGGGTTCAGTCTTGGCAGGACCAAGGTCTTCCCTTCCACTGGTGATTTCCCTATTTTGCTTGGATTTTTGTCTTGTGCATGTGTCTGTCGTAGCCTGTGTAAGCCTGTTGTATCTGGAATATGTAATTTCTTGTAGATGTATGCACCTTTGGCTCTTAAAATCTTTTTACTTCCTCTTCTGTATAGATTTCTGAACCTTGAGGGAAGGAGTGTGATGTAAAAAGTCTCCTTTAGGGGTGAGTGCTACAAAATCTTTTATTCTCTGCATGTCCGGTTGTGTATATCTGCATTATTTACCATCTATGTAAGAAGCAGCTTCTCAGACAAGAGTTCAGCAATGCACTGATCTATGGTATAGCAATATGTCGTTAGGAGTCATTTTATTGCTATGTTCATTGAGTAGAATAATACTGTTAAGCTTCCTCCTGGAACCCATGAGCTATCTAGTTGCAGGTTTTTAGCCTCAATAACAAGGTCAAGTATAGGTTCCATCTCATGGAGTAGGCCTTAAATTCAACCCAAAGGTAATTGGTTACTCCCATAATGTTTACACCACTTTATCTTACAGACGAGTAGCTGTTGTAGGTTACAGGGCTTGTAGCTAAGTAATATTATTAGTATTTTTCTCTTCCAGTAGCATGCAACATACCTTCCAGTACCATGAACACAAGTCAGTAGGAGTGAAACTTCCAGTTGGGCCCAGCTTGATTTTTCATGTTCAATGACATGAATAAGTGGTGTCTTTGGCAATTGAGCCTCACCATTACCATCAGATTGTGGAGGATAACCAATAGCATTGGTAATAACCTGAAATGTTTGGGCATATCTATGGGAGCCATTTGACCAATGACTGAAATTAATATGACCCATTTCTGGTACTGGGGTTTTTATTTGGTAGCATGTGATGTCTAGTTGGATCATTATCTCCTCTATTATATGGTCATCCCATTTGACTCCTGAAAATATAAAAATAAAAAAAAAATAGTTGTCCAATGCCAAGCAACCAGAGCTTCCAGGGACTAAGCCACTACCCAAAGACTATACATGGACTGACCCTGGGCTCCAACCTCATAGGTAGCAATGAATATCCTAGTAAGAGCACCAGTGGAAGGGGAAGCCCTGGGTCCTGCCAAGACTGAACCCCCAGTGAACATGATTGTTGGGGGGAGGGTGGTAATGGGGGGAGGATGGGGAAGGGAACACCAATATAGAAGGTGAGGGGGAGGGTTTAGAGGGATGTTGGCCTGAAACCAGGAAAGGGAATAACAATCGAAATGTAAATAAGAAATACTCAAGTTAATAAAGATAAAAAAAATAGTTGTCTATTATCCCCACTAGGTCTGGCAGCACAGTGCCCCAAGATATCTGCTAGATATCTTAGTGAAAACACAGCCCAGCCGCACACTTTCCTACACTCAAACCCTCACATAAAAGAACACACAACACAATAATCTTTGACCCAATTTATAAGATATAATTGCCCACTTAAACATACAAACCCCGGTACCATCCATCCCTAGGAACATTAATAACAACCTGTAAATACACAGAGCAGAATCTTAACATCACCTGCCACGGCTTCTCTGCCCCTCTCTCCCTCCTGTCTCTTCCTCTCTCCTAGTCTCCTCCTCTTCCTTCAAACTTCTCTCCCACCCATCCTTCCTTCTCCTCCAATGCCAGGCCTCCTTCTATCCTGTACCTGCCCCTCACCTGTACTTTACAAATTCAATGGGGAGGTGGTTCTGGTGAAGTCACCTGAGTTCTGAGTCCTTGACTAGGCAGCTGTCCTTGGGGCAGTGGAATTAGAATCAAAATAGATAACTTCAGGGCAAACCACAACAGAATTCCATTTATATATGTATATAATTTAGGATGCTTCTATAGTAGCAGGCTTTCAGATAGCTTTTCAAAAGGGCTTTACTGTTATTTCCTCTACCCTGACTGCTATTCTCCCTATTTACCCCTGTTAATCTAATTTCTCCCTTTATCCCTTTATAACACTATATTCTATTCCCTCTGCCATGGAAGATCTCCTCCTTCCCCTTGGTCTCTACCTAACCTTTGTGAATATTTGAAATGAAACACATTTTTAAAGTTTAAAAACTAAAATCCACATATCAGAAAAAACACCTGTAATGTTTATATTTCTAGGTCTGGGTTACCTCAGGGTGATTGTTTCCAGCTCCATCTATGTACCTGCAAAATTCATTGTTTTATTTTTCTTAGCAGCTGAATAATATTCCAGTGTGTAAATGTACTACGTTTCCATTATCCATTTCTGATGGTTAATCTTGGTTGTCAACTTGACTATATCTGGAATCAACAAAAATCCCCAGTGTAGGGCAATGCCAGGGTGGGGAGGTGGGAAGCAGTGAGTGGGGGAACATCCTCATAGAAGCAGGGGGGTTGGGTGGAATGGGGGTTTATAGAGGGGAAACCGGGAAAGGGGATAACATTTGGAATGTAAATAAATAAATATCCAATTTAAAAAAAGAAGAAGAAAACCAAGAAACTGGGCACACCTGTGGGAAATTCTCTAGACTGGACCATTTGAAGTGAAAAGACCCACCCTAAATCTGGACCACGGGGTGTGTGTGGAATAGGGGGTTTGTGGAGGGGAAACTGGGAAGGGGAATAACATTTGAAATATAAATAAATGAAATAAGCAATAAAAACAAACAAACAAATACATAAATCTGGACCACATCTTTTGGGGGCGGCCCACATAAAAGGGTTTGAAAGCATTTTGGGTTTTTGGGTTTTTTGTGGGTTGTTTGTTTGTTTGTTTGTTTGTTTTTTGCTTACCCTCACTCTCTCTGGGATAAAGCTTCTAGGGTGTATACAAGCCTGCGTTCTCTATGTTCTATGATTCAAGAGTATGATAGCTAAAGTAATAGAGACCTATTTTGAAGTTCTGGAGGGTAACAAAGAGCATTAATAATGTCCTACAATATTTGAGTGTCTATTGGCCAAAACTTAAAAAAAAAAAAGATATAACCTGATCCTGATACTGTGGTTTTTGTTTACTAGAATGTAGTATCTAGTTAGGGTAGTGTAGTCTCTATATGGAAGCTTCTCCAGTAAATAGCTTTCCATATGACTTTTTCAAAAGGCCTTGTGTTCTAATTGTATCTCTCCATATTTCTTCCTCTACCCTGTCATTCCCTCTTTAACCTCATTAATCTTTCCTGTTCCACAATTCCCTTTTTCTCCTTTATATTACTGTTCTCTATGTCAATTCTCTTAAAAGATTCCCTTCTTCCTATAACCCTTGCTATTTTCCTAACCTCTCTGTATTCCAAATGAAACACACATGTAAATATTCAAAGCTAAGGTAAACATATGAGAGAAAGTGTGATATTTGTCTTCCTGGCTCTGTGTTATTTCATTCGGGATCATTAATTCCAAATCCAATCATTTACCTGAAAGTAATGTAATTTCATTTTAATAACTGAATATTACTTTATGTAAATATACCATATTAACATTACCTATTCATGAGTTGATGGACATTCATTATTCACCAGCTATTATGAGCAGAACAGCAATGAACATGGATGAGCAGTTGTCTCTGTGGGACATAGATTTATTTGGGTATATGACCAGTTGTGGTGTTGCTGGATCTTTGGATAGATTTTCAGTTTTATGAGAAACCTCAACACTGATCTTCTGTAGTGTTTGCACCATGTACCACTATCAGCAGCAGTGCAGAACCAGCCCCTCTACCCATATCCTTGCTCTCCTTTGTTTTTTGTATTATGGCATTCTGAATGGGGTTAAGATGAAATAGCAAAGTAGTTTTAATTTTAATTTACTGATGGCTGAGAATGTTGAACATTTAGAATTTTTCCCAGTCATTTATATTTCCTGTTTTGATATTCTCTATTTAGTTCCTTGCTCCACTTTTGAACTGGGGTATTTGCTTTCTAAATGTTTAGGTTTTTTAAAAATTTTTTTATATGTTCTAGATGCTAACCCTTGGTGAAATAGTATAGCTGGTAATATTTTTGCCTCCATTCTATACACTGAGACATCATTCCAAATGTGATGTCCTTTGTTGTTTCAAAGCTTTTTAGTTTTATGAGAGGTCATTTGTCAACTGTTGGTCTTAATATCTGTGCTACAGAGGTCATATTCAGAAACTCCTTTCCTGTGCCAATGAGTTGAAGTGTATTTTCTACTATTTCCTCTATCAGATTGAGGGTGGGGGTCCTTGCTCTATTTGTTAAGTTTTGTGCAGAATTAGAGATAATAATCCAGTTTCATTGTTCTACATATAGGTATTCAGTGTGACTGCCACTGTTTGTTGAAGGTGCTATCTTTCCTCAAGTATGTACTTTTTGTTCCTTGTTAAAAATCAGGTATATGGGTATTTATCCAGGTCTTCAATTTTATTACATCTACCCATGAGTCTGTGTTTACTATAGATCTATATATATTGTAACTCAAAATCAACAATGGCAATGTCTTTAACCGTTCTTTTATTGTTTGAGGTTCACTTGACTATACTGGTACTTTTGTCTCTCCATTTGAAATTTAAGATTAAATTTTCAATTTCTGTGAAGATTTATAATTAGAATTTGATGAAGATTGAGTTGAGTATGTACCCAGATTAGGTAGGACGGATGTTTTCTCAATATTAGTTCTACCAATCCATGAGCCATGAGGATCTGTGCATATTCTCATAACTTCTTCCATTTATTTCTTCTATATTTCAAATGGTTTTACTATTTTAAATATTTAATATATTTTATATTAAAATATAATTACATAATTTCCCCACTCCTGTTTCCTCCTCTAACCTTTTCCATGCCTCACTCCTTTCAGTTTACTGCTAGTGGGGTCACCTTTCCTTCTGCATTGCCTATTTAAGCTATCCTTTAAAATAAGTAAGTATATTTCAGTTATTTTTAAAAAGCCACAGTAAAAAGTTTCCAGGCAACAATCATTCCCATTCCAGGTTTCTAAGGAACATTTCAATTCTAGGTGCACAATTATGCTTAAGGTGTCACATAGAAACGCCTTTGCAAGATACGTGACCAAGAGGCTGGGTTCTGTAGTTAAAAGGCCTAGAATCTAGTGTGATCTCTAACTGACATAGCATAGAGGTCAGCAGGCTGTGTGACGTCTCCCCGAAGGACGGGTTCTATTAAGTAACTTGGAGCACAGACAGTGCAAAACAATCACCAGGTCATTTACAATTTTCAATCCCAGCTTCTGGGTAGAAAACAGGTAATTCTGCCTTTGAGGAAAGGCTCCTTTGTGTTGAACATTCCTGGCTCTTTAGTCCTCTTTGTAGGCAAGGACCTTTGTGCCTCAAAGGAAACACTTGAAAGGCAGACCTCACCCAACTTCCCTAGAATGCTCCTGCTCAGACCAGTACTTTTAGCTCCCAGTTAATGGAACTCACCCTTGAGAGAGACGGAACACATACTGCTGACCTCTATGCTATCTTGGTCAAAGTAGCCATATAGAAGGGAGAAAGACTGAGGAAGTGTGTTGAATAGTGAGGAAAGTAAAGTAGAATGTTAGAGTCAATGGATTGGTAATCTTGATGAAAGGGAAGTAAGCCATGATAAAAAGACATAGAACATTAAGTGGACATACAAAGGAAAGAAGCCCCTCACTCTGGAGTCTGGTTGAAATCACTAATCAATGGAAAGTCAAGAATTTGGCCCAATGTATCAGTTGGGGTACTCCAGAGGAGCAGACCTGCAGTACTTACAGAATGTCAGTGTGTGTTTGTGTGTGTGTGTGTGTGTGTGTGTGTGTGTGTGTGTGTGTGTGTGATTTATTAGAATGACTTACAGGCTGTGGTAAAGCTAGTCCAACAATGGCTGTCTACCAACAGAAGGTCCACGAATCCAATAGTTGTTTATACTACGAGGTTGAACATCTCAGCTGGTCTTCAGTGTATGCTGGAATCCTGAGGAAATAGGTTCTAACCCCAGTAAAGGAACGGAATGGCCAGTGAGAGTGAGAGCAAGCAGGCAAAGAAAATAACCTTTTTTTCCCCAGCTCCTTTATATGGAGTTCCAGCAGAATGTGTGGCCCAAATGAAAGGTGGATCTCCCTACATCAAAAGATCTGGATTAAAGGTATATCTTCCTAACCCAAAAAGATCTAGATTAAAAGTCTTCTCACTTCAAATGATTTTTTAAAGAAAAAATACCTCACAGGTATATCCAGAAATTTTGGTTTTAGTTAATTTCAGATATAATCAATTTGCCAACCATGAATAACCATTACACCCAACTAACAAAATTCACTTTGAAGATTGTCCCCATAGAGACAATATCCTTTTTATTTAGGATAATTTAAACAAGAATATTAAACTAGCAATGAATCTTGTTCAAGGCCTAACTATATGCTGCCTTAGATCTGAAGCTAAGTCCTGTAAACCTATTAATTTCTTAGGACTTTACTGTTGTTTAACCTTATCTTCTGAGCTTATCATTAGTATATTTTCAGGCCAGATCAAGAAGAGCTGAGGCAATTCCAGCTGAGTACTCAGGAGAGATGTACAGTGTTTCTATGGCAGCGCCCCAAAATAAATCATCTGCATGATTCATGGAGAATGATTGAGGATTATAGAAAGTTAAATACAATAATACCTACCCTTGTGCCTGCCATCCACACTACTGTGCCCAACACTGTAGTATTTTTGGTTGTTTTATTTTAAATGCTTTATATAAGGCACCTAATCTTTTCATGCCACATTGAACCTTTCAAACATCTGTTTGTATCCCTTTCACTGCTGAATCACAAGAGCAATTAACGTGTGCTTTAATGAACAGTGATGGACTTTTAAAGATCGTGTTGACCCTCTATGAAAAGGATTCATTACATCAGACTAACATTAGAGTGTCTTACAGATTTAGCAAAGATTTGAAATATGGCATGCTCACAAAAGAAGTAAGGATGAGAAGTCGGTCGACACAGGGTACAAGGGCTAGGCATATCTGCTAATTCATATGAGGTATTGTGGTTGAGTAAGTTTCATATACCTGACAAGTTTATTTAAAGTAACCTTCAATACCCTGTTCTGGTGGACATAAAATAGCTATAGATGTTTGGGGGGGTCTTCTTAGGATACTGATACATTTTTATACTCTATCATGTTCAAAATGTTCATCCTATGTATAAAAAAGCTCAACATAGTTTTGAGAAAGATGAGATCCTTACCAGACAGACTAATCAGCTGTGTATTCTAATAACTCAGTACCCTTTTGTGTTGAAAGTCACTAGACTCTCAGTGATCTAGAGCTTGGGGCTTTGGAAGAAATTGCCCAAACAAGTAGGGTTCTAATCATCTAAAGGAATAGAAAATATATAACACTTGAACAGCAATTTCTGGCTATATATAAAGCATTATAATGGGTAGAATCCATCACTGTAGTAATAGTAAAAGCAGATTATCAAATTAAAGGCCTTCTAGCTAAGCTTCTTTCTGAGGTGGTATAAAATAAAACTCTACAAATGTGTCCTGGATCTTTACAGCTATGAGCTGTGGTATACACCAGTCTTGTCACTTACGTTTTCACTTAATGTCATGCAGGTTGTGCTGGTGCCAGTGTCATTTCAGGTCCCCGAGTCCTCCCTAGAAACCAAGCCAGCAGCCAAACCATGTATCTACTCTGGCATAGTTGCATGAATGGGTACAATCAATTGCTTTCCAGTTGTAGATGACTGGACAGGATGAGAGGCCATTAGACCGGAATGGATGACTACAGCAACTTACATATGGACATAAGACACCTGGTGGAGGGAAGTAATAGCCAGTAGGGCAATTTCAAGGATTTGAACAAAGGTAATTTGCAAGAAGAGTTAAAAACAACAATAACAACAACAACAACAACAACAACAACAACAAAACACACTCAGAAGCCATGAAGCCATTAAATGAACATCTCATTGTCAATGGCTGGCTACCTTCCTATGAGTTAGTGGCTAGGAGGTCCCTGAGGCTCCCCAAAACAACTCAGGCTACTGCTATTGCTCCCTGTTGCCTACCGGAACCAGGTGGTAAGACCACATTGCTGAAGACATTGTATGGTTTACTATAAGTCATAAAGCACTAAAGTTGGAATCAAGTCAGAAGCTCTCACTATTATTTGGTGTTCCTAGAACCTGAAAGCACCATTCAGCTTCAGGTAGAAAATTGTCACCAATAGGCTGAAGTTTTTGTATGCTATATGATAAACATCTGATACACATATGTCTACTGTGACACAGAAGCATAAACTCTATGGTGAAACTTTCCGATTGTATTTAAGGCCTACTCCGAAGAAGAGTGGTAGGTTGTGGTTTATCCAGTATAGCTGCTTAGGAATAAATGCCTGTTGCTATTCATAGGTGCCTAATTCTCAGGCACAAATGGAAGAAAATAGTCAGACCTCTATATCACCTACCCCAAGGCTTAGAGAACATTGCAGAAGAAGGCCTGAAAAGAATACAATAGCCAGAGAAAGAGCTGCAGTATTGTAGGTCACTGTCCTCTAAGCACAAGAGTCATTATCACCTTGACCAGAACAACTTTAATTACTTAAAGGAAGCTATCATCACAATCAGGCTGGGAGATGATCTTTCACAAAAGGAGAGGGTGGGGAAAGGGTCATTAGGTCCTCACTTTCAGCCACCCCTTCCTGCACCACCCTCCCAGGTGTAAATTATTTTAGGAGGTTCTAAGGCCTCTGAGTCATGTCTAAACTGCCATATATGGCCAAGGATAGCTATGAATGCAGCTCAAAACAAAACTATAAGCTTGCTTAAAATATGTTTTTTTTACAACCTGATTATATTTTTAGCTTGAATGTTTTAGGATGATGATATCCCTGTCAAAAAAAATTGCATACCATGGGGTAACTTTCTGATGGGATTTGAGGCCTGTTCCATGGAGAGGAATGTAATGTCTGATACCATAATCCTAGTCAAAAACCAATGACTTGGTAGGTTGTAGACCCCCTAATAGAGTCTATTATTGTTATTTTGCAAAATGTTCATGGTGTCAATTGCCTTCTAAAAATTTTGTGCTTATAACCAGAAACCTGGGCAACTGTCAACCTTGATCAAAAAAGCTTTCTTCAGTGGAGTTCATCCAATGCAGAGATTTGTAACTGGTCAAAGTGCTGAGAATAAAAGAGACCACAAGCCAAGGCCTAAATGGAATTGTCTATATCACCTATATCTATACCACCCAGACACATCATAGAAGAAGAGGTGGAAAGATTGTAAGATCTGGATGATAGGGATAAGTACGAGATGCCATCTTTTGGACATAGCAGGGCCACCACAGTCATGAACTCATAGCAACTGTGGTTCCTTGTACAAGACCTACACAGCTTGGTAATCTGCAGGCTCTACTACTTACTGCTTACTGAGTTGGCATCAGATGGTTGCTGGGGTAGGGAGGATCATATATACTGTTTGAGGATATGATCATAGGTAGGTTTCCTATGCTCCAGTGAACATATGGGAAGCTTTAACTGGATTTTGTGTATTACCAAAATAAATGAAATTGGAGGGGGAGATGGAGGGAGAAATATGGAGTAAGTGGGGTAATATTTCATTGTATATGTTGGTATTCTGTCTAAGCTCCACCCCCACAGTTACCTGGAAACAGCTAGGCACGCTCTGCATCACAGTTACCTGGCAACGGCCAGCTATACTTATATAAGGGGCTACTTGCCCCCTCCTCATTCTCTTCTCTTTGCTCTCTTGCTCTCTTGCTCTTGCCTTCTTCCTCTTCCCTTTGTCCATTTTTCCCCATTCCCACCTCCCTTCCATCCACGTGCTCATGACTGGACTTTACTCCTCTCTTCTTCTACTCTTCTTCTCTCATTAAACCTTTCCAAGTGGAACCGTGTTAGCCCATTGTGTTTTGTCTGGATGCAAGCTGAGATTTCTATCCCAACAGTATATATGCATAAAGTTCCAAAAAATAAAAAAATGAGATGAGTAGACATATGTATTGGAATACACAGAGAGTGTACGGTTAACTGAAAGGGGATATCATTCATGTAGCTATGGAAAAGTTGTTATTCATACTAAATGAGACTTTTTTTCGTGATGTTAGGGTCTGTGAATTGCTGAAGAATGATACCCCAGACTCAAACGGTATGCAGAAGAAGAGCCTTTATTAACAAACTCCTGCTTGTGGGCCCAATTCCATCAGCACAGATTGGCCCCAACTGAATTCGCAGATTCATATTTTTAAAGCCAAAATGAGGAACATTAGGGAGGGGTTAAGTGATCTATATTTTGATTGGTAGGTTTTATCTCTGGGGGTCTGGGTGATGCTATAGTCAGATTAACTATTTTTGCTTCGTGCCAGGGAGGGATAACTCTTGGTCTCTTGGCCCCAAACTTGGCTAACTGTCCTTTTACAGGCTAGGGAGGGGGTCTCTTTTACATAAGCTTACAGTTGTTCCAGTAACTGACTTGCCCAGTTCTGGGAAGTAGAAATTCAGGGCTGGTCTCCTGAACTGCTAGTTTGCAGCCTATCATGGAATCAGTCTGACTCAGGCCAATTCACTCTTTTCTCCTTTTTTTCTTTTTCAGAATTTCTTCATTTGTAATTTTTATTAGATATTTTATGAATGTTATCCCCTTCCCCCCATCCCATACCTCTCCCCCCACCGTTTCTCTGGAGATGCTCCCACTCCCAATTCTCTCCTTTCAGTGAGGCTGTTTTGGAGCTACTTAAACTCCTAAGTCACCCCTGGCCCAAGATCCTACAGGTAAACTCAGTAAACTCATTTGTACAAAATATTGGAATTGGGTAGATCAATACTTTGGTCTTTCATTTGTACCTGATCTGGAGTGAGACTGTTTTAGTTAGGGTTTCTATTGCTGTGAAGAGACATCATGACCACAGCAACTCTTACAAAGTAAAACATTTAACTGGGGCTGGCTTACAGTTTCAGAGGCTTAGTCCATTATTGTCATGTTGGGAAATATGGCTATATGCAGGCAGACATTGTACTGGAGAAGGAGTTCAGAATTCTACATCTTGATCTGCAGGTAGCAGACAGAGACTGTACCACACCTGGGCATAGCTTGACATATGAGATGTTAAAGCCCACCCCCATAGTGACACACTTCCTCCAACAAAGCCACGCCAACTCCAATGAAGCCATACCTCCTAATAGTGCCACTCCCTACGGGCCAAATGTTATGAAATATAATGCAGCAATGAAGTACCTGCCCATACTTAGGTGTCTCCCTGAGAAATCACACCATACACAAGACCTGGTATAAGGGGAGTTATTTTTGGGGGAAGGAAGGGGGTAAGGACCAGGAGAAAGGGTAGAGGCAGGTAGATGAGTCCCTCCACATGTAGATAGGCAGACAGATGGGAGCAGAGCCATTAGGGCAGAAGTGGGGACAGAGAAGGCCAAAATGGGAGAAAGAGGAGGAAGAGGAGGAAGAAGAGGAGGAAGAGGAGGGGGTAGAGAGAGAAAGACAGACAGAGAGAGAGAGGGGGGGGGCTGGGGCCAGGAACACATGGGAACACACAGAGAGAACTAGGGTAGCAGGTACTCCTTTTATATGCTGCCCACACCTGGCAGCAGCAGGTAATGGCAGCAGGTGATGACATAAGCAGTTGCTAGGTCCCTGGGAGGAGCCTAGTGGAATCACCTATAGGCTAACTTAACTAAGCATTCAAATACATGAGTCTAGGAGAGCCCTACCTATTCGAACCTCAACTTTATTTATATGAAATCATCAACTCTTTGATGACGTTGCATAGTCATATTCCTTTTACCTCTATGACCTAAGGCTTTATGTTTCTAGCCTTTAATCCTATTCAGTGTATCTCTGTAGCATGATTTCATTAGCCAGAAATTAAAAAAGTAAAAATACGTCTTAGAAACCCTCTAGACCAAGTAAAATCAGAAGCTACAAAATCCACACATATGTAACTATTATTAAGACATTTAATATTACAATTCTATCTGTGTCTCTGTCTTTTTCTTGAAAGTTCACATCCACACTTGGATATTGTATCCTTTCTCTAAGTGTCTCTTCCAATTCCTCTTTTTAAATCAATGCCAAATCATTTTAAAATAAACTATAACTCTGACTCATGATAACTTGTCCTGGAATTCCTTTCTATGGCAAAGCCAGGACTTCCAGCTTCACTTGAGTAGAAATGCACAAAAGAACCCTTCTGGGTACTATAGGCTGCCTCATCAGACTGCTTTGCCTACTTCCCAACAGTCCCAGAGAAATAACTGAAGAAGTACCAGAGTTAGCTGGAAGAACAGAGTAACCCAAGGGATCCTAGAAATCAGAGTTCTGGAAGAAGTAAATTTGTACTAGTTTGGAAAGATGCAACATGAGGTTTTTGGTTGAGTCAAGTAAATTAAAAGGTAGCTTGAAGGTGAGGCCAGAGTTGAATGATCCATCTCCAAAAATGCTAGGTCAGACAGATAGGAGAAACGCTAAAGACAAGTGATAACCCTGGAACTGGTTTCCAATGAATGATGACTTGTCATCCAAAAGTATTTGATGAGCACCTACTGTGTGCCAGGTGCACTGTGGATGCTGAATTGGAGTACAGTAATGAGCTGCGGGTTTCTATCCTCAAAGAATTTATGGTAGAAGGATTGAGACTTGAAATCCAAACCAAAAATAATATAACCATAGGTTATATCAAATGACATACTAGAATGTGTCTGAGGAAGGGAGACATTGTTTTATGTACATGGTCACTCTGAGGAGGTGACATTTCAGTTCCTACTAGGATGGTGAGGAGAAATCAACGAAACAGAGATATATGAAAAGAGCCTTCCAAACACAAAGGTAAAACAACGGCAAAAGTCTACAACTGCAAATAAGCGTACACATCCAAGTGACAGAAGAAGTCCAATGTTGCAGAATCATTAAAGTACAAGTGGGAGGTGATTTGAAAGAATCAGACAGGGCATAACATCAAGAGTAAGAAAAAATATGTGTGCATGACAGAGAGAAATGCCAAGTGCTTCCAAGGGGCCAGCAGATGTGAAGAAGACAGAAAGAAAAGAACATGGAAAACATAATGTATTTTATTCTCCTAAAGTCAAATCCAGAAAGTAATTAAAAATAAGATGTTGGTAGAGTAGGGAATGTGGGTATAGGCATATATGTAAATATAGTCTTCGGCTTCTGAAAAGAAAAGTTCAGCTGGATAGGCTCTTAGTATCACATCTTTCTTTTATTACTCTTAAGTGTAGGCATAAATATTTGCAACCTAATTTTAATTAAGGTTCAATCTCTCCTCTAGCCCACCAGCCAGCAGAGGTAGTGGAAGAGAAAAGTTATTAGGATATGGGGGAAGTGGATCTGTGGAGCAATAGTTGTTGGGGGTGAACTTGACCTTTTTTGGCAGCAGTTCATTCCCATAGCAAACAGTAAATACGATTTAGCAGAGGCAGACCAGTCCTCTAGGCAGGCAGACACCAGGCATGAACCAGCAGCTACAGTCTAGTCCTTTTGGAAATCAAAGACAGGCACTAACTGGCAGCTACAGTCCAGTCCTCCTGGCAGACCGACACCAGGTATGAACTAGCAGCTGTAGTTCAATCCTGAATAAACTGCCAGGCTTGCCAACCGGCCTGAGGTGAGGTTGTTGAAGTAGCAAGCTGCTGCGGAAACCTCAGGAGCAGTTCTTGAGCAAGTTTCTCTCTCTCTTTTTTTTTCTTTTTTCTTTTTTTCAAAGCTGGGGACTGAACCCAGGGCCTTGAGCTTGCTAGGCAAGCGCTCTACCACTGAGCTAAATCCCCAACCCCGGCAAGTTTCTCTTAATGGTAGCATTACCATAAATTAAGCTCAACAATGCTATGCAAGGCAAACAAATACAAGTCTGTCTTTATTAAAGAGTAGTGAGGAAGAGCAAACCAAACCAATGCTCAGTGCTTGTCTCCCACTGTCTGTGGGATCATAGTTATACTCCTTCATTAAACATCCTTTCACGTGTTTGTTATAAACCAAACATCCCTTCACCTGTGTCTGCTTTGGGAAAATAGTCTTTTGAGTGTCTGTTTTAGTAAGACATCCTTTTACCTGTGTACCCCAGCAAAACATCATTTGACATAACTGACTTTCCAAAGAAACTAGAAGTTTCCACGTCACATAAGAGTACTCCTCACACCAGCACCCTCCGTCCTCAGAGAACTTATTTCAAATGCAAACTTCCAGACCTCATGACTAAGTGTTAACATTTTCCCAAGATTTCCCAGTAATTTACATGCATACAAAGGTGTGAGCAGTCAGCTCTAGACCAAACTCTTTTCGCTGTACTGGGATCATTAGGATCATTTTTAGCTCTCACCTACACCTTTCATTTTATACCTCCCTCTTCTCTCTATACCACGCCATGCTTTCAGTATTGGCTTCATGTTGCCTAAAGAATTTGTTCTCCAATTCACTATACTCTGGAAGGAAGGAACTGAAATAATCTAATTTACCTTCAGGTAGATGAACAGATTTAAGCCATATCCAGTTAGATGTTGGTTAAAATACCTGGGTGGGTTTGGGTGCTCTAACATCAACAAATATGTAGAGTTTTATCAATTCAAGCCAGTATGTTCATGTCCACTGCTATAAAGGGCCATCGCTGAAAGTATTCAGTCACAGTTGAAGAAAGAAATGGATGTAACAAATTGATGTTATAAAGGACTTACCAGTAAACTTGCCCAGAAAAAATTATATTATACAAAAGTAAAATATTATATTATATATTATATTATATCAGAAAATATTATATTATACAAAAGTGAAATTTAGCTAAAGGTGTATTGCCTCTGCCTGGCGGTTTAGAAATGATCCCAGCTGACAGCCGCTAATTAAGCCCTATGCTTCTCATTAGGGAGAGCATAATTCTGCCAGGCAGGAAGGATGACCCTGGATAACAGCTGCCTGGGAAAAGAAACCCCACTCTGTCTCAAGAGAACTATGACAACATCGTGACATTTAAAATCTTCCCATTTGTTCAAACAATCAAACCTTGGAATTTCTGCTTCTTTAAAGCATATTTATTTAATTTTTAAAAGTGTAATATGGGCTATAAATCTACAAGTATCCCAGAGATAAATATGTATGTAAGAATACAATGTTAGAGTCCAAACCTATAGAAGCTGGGTCGGGGGGTTCTGTTTAGGGCTAGTTCTTCTTTTGGCATCAGCCAGAGCCAGACATAGACTATTTTTAAAGAATCCTTCTTTATTAATCTCTAAGTGCTCTGAGTGATTTCTTACCGAGAAGGCATAAGAATACCATAAAAGAATCAGCAGCAGTACCTGTCAGAGATGCTATAAGTGAATCCTCCAGTGATGGAGGGGTATGCGAGAGAATCAGCCTTTGAGCCTGAGGCAGGACAAAAACTTAGGAAAAAGTATGGGAAAATGAGAAGGAAAAGACTCCTGAAGTCTGATTTAAACCATCTGAAAAGTCAAGTGTTCCAACTTAATCAACAATATTTCCTATAAAGCCTATTGACATAGAGTTAATATTCCTTTCATATACAGATATTTTTTTGTTAAAGTAACAAAGAACCAATCCTAAGGACTAAATGTGTGTGACCTTGGGTAGAGCTTCATTCCACAAACATCTGAGAATCTCAGACTATTAACTTTATTTGCATATTACTTTTCTGTATCCTGGGTATTTTACCAATTTTGGCCCTGTCAGGTGCCTTTCAGCAAACACTCTGTGATCTCATTTAGGTTTCTTAGCAGCCCTTTAAATATAGTAAATAAAGGCTTTTTTTCTTGATTTTAAAACACAAACAAACAAAAAACAAAAAGTGATCTCTGATTCCCCCTGAGGAGCCCATACCTGCATGTGGTTATTATTTTCTGTGACTCTATGTTTTGAAGCCCATGCCTCTTTCTCTTAAACCCAGTGATTAATCCTATATTAATATACCTTTATTTCATCCAATAAATCAGCAGTACTAAAATACTTTTCTGCGTTGCAACTCCAAATCCCAGTTCAGTCTGAGTCAAAGTCCCTAAAGTCCAGGGGTATTCCTCAGGATGTTGGTGGTGATACTGGGGACTTGTGCCTACTGTCTCTGACCTGGAAATTTTTGATAAGCCAACATGAAAGGATTTCTGGACCAGTCAAGTGACTGTTAAGTTTCCGTTTAACCTTGGATAGGCCACTTAGTCTTTTCATGTGGGTTAGAATTTCCCAATGCTTTTGACCTGCACTTTTTTATCGGTAATACAAGGCCCTCTAGTATCTTGTCCTATAGAGTCTATGTCTGCCCTGTCCTGTAGAGTCCATGTCTTTGTCCTTCAGGCCGTGTAGGATGCTGAGTAGGAGGTATCTGGATCCTATTTCACCTAGAGTAATTCTCCTGTCAGTTGTTTTATACATTAAACTTTGAGATAAAATTTTGATTGAGTAAAGCATCCCTGTTGCTTTTAGCAACATAAAAAAAACCTGCCATAACAAAAATGCAAGTCATAGTGGCAGGTGTTGGAAAATAGTCACATAAAAGTACCCTTCAGCATGAGCTTTATCAGGAGAGAATGCATCTCAGCCATGTTTGTGGAGTGTGTGTGTGTGTGTTTCCTTAAAGCAATAGGGCGATAGGGCACTAAAAGAAATAAAGATGACATGTAGAAAGGCAGTATGAAGGGGCTTTGAGTGGAGAGAGAGATCGTTATAATCAAAACCCAAATTGAAGCAAAACTGAGTGGTGCCCATCTTTAATGTCAACACTTGGGAGAAAGAGGCAGGTGGATCTCCGAGTTTGAGGCTAGCCTGGTCTAGAGAGTAAGTTCCAGAGAAACTCTGTCTTAATACAAACAAGCAAGCAAACAAACAAACATGATAGCTCTTTGTTCAAATGATGGTATCTTTTGCTATATAAAAGCATTTTTAATTTTATGATATCTGATTTAGTAATAGTTTTACTCTCTATGCTATCAAGATCCAACTCAGAAAGTCTTTTCCTATACTACTTTCTCCTCTATTAGATTCAGGATACTTAATCTTATGTTGAGGCCTTTCATCCATTTGGAGTTGAATTTTGTGCAGGGTAAGAGATAAGGAACTAGTTTTATTCTTCTACATATATTCAGTTTGACCAACATTATTTGTTGAAGCTGCTGTTCTTTCTCCAATCTGTATTGTTGGCCTCTTCATAAAGCAATTATATGTCTGGAGGTCTTCACTTCTATTCCGTATTCCATTGATCAATGAGCCTATTTTTATGCCAGTACCATATTGTTTTTATTACTATAACTCTACAGTATTAACATGGAACGCTCAGAGGTAAAACTACTAGCAGACTTTTATTGTTGTTCAAGATTGCTTTGGCTATCATGGGTCATTTGTATTTTCCTATGAAGTTTGAGATTACTTTGTACATGTGAACTCATAGCAGTTTTGACAATGTGTATAAGACTGTAGTGTATGTGGACCGTGATACCAGAAGAACATTAGAAGTGTGAGATGGGGCATGCTCAAATCCCAGGAATCTCAGAGGTCTGAGATGGCAGGAGAGGAGCTGCCCCCTCCCTGCCTCTGTGCCTTTTCTGGAGCATAACCATGACCTCCAACTGAGGTAACTATGAACACTCAGTCAAGTAGCACAGCACCTGAACTGCCTCTCTATGTTAGTGAGGAATCTTAATAGCCTTAGCCTTCAGTTAATGACCTTTTCTTTGTGGATATTCACATGCCCTTCTCCAAAATTCTATAATCTTTGGTTCGCCCTAAATAAAGCATATGCATCCACCCCTAACCCCAATAAAGAAATACAAACAAGGCTAAGATTATATCAGAGAGCTGTTTCAGTAAGGATCACCATGGGAAAGGCCTTTGCTTAAATGAGTCAGAACACTAAGACTCCCGAGAAGACCTTCTCTCTTCTCCCACTCCTCTGGCACTTGGCACTCATTCCCAACTGGACCAGATCCTGTTTGTCTTGGGCCCTCTCCCCTTCAGGTCTTGCATGCAGGGGCTCTTTCACACCCCTAAGAGAGACACAAACACCCCCACCCACCTCCTAGTTCCTGACTTCCTCTCTGAGCAGTATTCTGATGGTGCCCAGTTACCTCCCAAGGAGACCAGGAACCACAGCATTTGTCCCAGATCCTGAAACCTTCTGGTTTGGTTAACAACATTGCTCTGATGCCCTAAAGGGAAATGTGGGATGTAGTCTCCACCTTCTTTCTAAGCCAGTGTATTGGCAGTGCTCAGACACTGCCAGTGAAGAGAGGCAGAACCCAGGACCCACATAAAACCTGTACTGGTGAAGCCAAACCGAATCTTGGTATGGAATGGGGAGGCGTGTATAAGCCCACCCAGCAGTCCATGGTAGACAAAGAGATATTCACAATTGATAGCTCTGAAGAGGGAATGTCAGTTATTGTTAAATGGCCTCTAGCAGCAGGTCAACCACATTCCAGTGGAAGGCCATATAACCACAAATATACACATAGCATAAGTTGGGCGCGGTGGGCTTAAATAATGAAGACACCAAGTTTGGTGAGTAGTAGGGAAGGGGAGGTGGATATGGGAGGAGTTGAGGGAGGGTGTGAATATGACCAAAACATTGTACAAAAGTTCAAAGAACTAATCGGAAAGTACGTGGAAACAAATAAGCCTGAGAGGAGATGCATTAGGAGCGAAAGGGCACTGAAGGAAAAGACCAGACTCTCAGATAGAGAGAGGTTGTATGAGGAGAGACAGTTGCCATGTATAGTAAATGGCATGACAGAAGTCCTGAAAGGAGATAAGGGTCCATGAATTCCACAGAAACAAAGGAAATGCCTTGCTTTTATAGGTTTTGATAAAGCAGCAGAAAGTTTGACACCCTGACTGAGTTTGGACTAAATCTAGATGCAAATGAACCAGGTACTGGGAAGGACCATAAATTTACTTTATTGCTAAGGGTTAGTTTTCCCTCTAATATCTGTGTGCTTTATCTGTCACAACAAAGCTGTCATTTCTTTCTAGGGATGAGATGGCAAGGAGTAGGCATAGCCAGATTTTTGGAGGAACAAGAGACAGCTAGAGCTTCTGTGATCTGACAAAAACTCGATTACATCAGAAGCTATAAACAGATTATCTGGATAATGACTCATTTCATTTCTCTCTACCAAGTATTCAAAGATTATTGAACGTTAATATTTTAATCAGGATATTTTATATGAAATATAATATTAAACTACGTGGCAAGTCTAGGCTTTAAAGCCTACTTTGAGACCAACAGCTGGAGTTGAATGACTTGCCATGGCCACCTTTAAATAGTGACCAGTGCTCTCGAAGGCTCTATGTCCCTCAGCTTCTTCACTATTCTGTAGTCGTAGGATATCTAACCCGGTGCTTCTTAAACTTGTTTTGTTTTGAGACAGTCTCATGTAGCACAGGCTGTCCTCATACACGCTGTGCTGCTAAGGATGACTTTAATTTCTAATCCTCCCTTTCCTACTTCTCAACTGCTGGAAATACAGGTATGTCCTACTACATCTGGGTCTGATTTTGTGAGTACTACAGATGAAACCTAGGACTTTGGGCACTACACCAAATGTACTACATCTCCTACATCTATCTCCTTTTTTTGAAGTTTCTTATACTATTGACTAATATTCTTGTTCCCATGTAAATTATGACTCACTAGGAGTGAATACCTGTCTCTCTCTCTCTCTCTCTCTCTCTCTCTCTCTCCATCTCTCTCTCTCTCTATTTATTTATGTGTATAGGTGTTTCATCCACATTTGCACACCAAAAGAAGGTACCAGATTCCATGGGATTATAGTCAGACAATAAGCGAACAGCAATGTAGGTGCTGGGAATTGAACTCAGGACCTCTAGAAAAACAGTCAGTACTCTTAACCCTTGAGCCATCTCTCCAGCCCCAGATGCTTTATTTTTAATAGATTCCTAATTTTAGTGGATGCTGTTAGTCTATGGTCCACATTTACAGAATCGATAGGGCCATTAGAAAAAGCAAAGAAGGTAGCTGAGAGTTACAGTCCTTGGCCCTAGCTTTTACCAATTTTCTTTGAGGGCAGGGAATCACTAAACATTGTGAAGAGTGGCTAGCTAAGCCCTTCTTCAGGAAGGAAGTAAAAAGACATGAAAAGAAGCCAGAAGCCACAGGAGTCTTGAATAATAGAAAAAGCATTACTAATAAACTCTGTACTGCATGTTTATTGGCAACTGGTACTGCTTCAAGGGACCTGCTGACTACTCTTATTTAAGACTGCTTGATTTCTATCTCAGTTTCCAATGGTCATCTTTTTAGTTACTAAACAGACAAAGTGAGTCAGAGAGACAAAAGAAAAGATAAAGAGGATGGAGGAAGGTAAATGAAGAGGAAGATGGGGAAATAAAAGGAAAGGAAGAAATGGGAAAAAAGAAGCCAGCATAAAAGGAGAAGCTGGAATGAAAAGATGAAAGGATAAAATGTTGGATAAATAGGAAAGAGAACAGGCAAAAAAGAACAGGGAAATGGAAGGAAATGCAAAGGGTGAAGGAGGGGAAGAAAGAAGCTTAAGAGAAAATAGCTGAGGAGATTTCAGTCTTGAGCCCAAGACCCCATTCTCCTTTCTTTCTCCCTTTCATCATTTAATAAATGAACTAAGCATGGAAATGAATGACACAAAAGCCGAGTGAACAAATGGTGATACTGTAAGTATTATATAACCCTGCAAATACAAGATGACAAAGAAGCCATAAGGTTGTTCATATTACTTTATCCAAAGCTCCTACATTTTTATCAGGACACTTTTTTTTTGCTGTAGGATTTCCCCAAAGTAGTATCTAATGAGCTCCAATTTTCTATGATCCTCTGGATATTATGATAACTGGATGAGTTGGTTTCATTTGTCCTGATTGATAGGTTATCTCCAGTGAGATAAGCCAATTCATGCCGAATTAAAAAGTATATAAAGGCAGGTTTATTGGAGGAAGGGGCAGCACTAACCCCAAGGCAGGAGGCCATACATAAGGGAAGATGAGGGGGGGGAGGGAGGAGGGGAGGGAGGGGAGGGGAGGGAGGATGAGGGAGGAGGAGGAAGAGAGAGAGAGAGAGAGAGAGAGAGAGAGAGAGAGAGAGAGAGAGAGAGAGAGAGAGAGAGAGCTGTCTGGGCTGGAAAGTTCAGGGTAGTAGAGGACTGGGAGGGGGGAATACCAGCCATGTGCTATAATAGGTAGGGACTGAGGTATGCTGGGAGAATCTGGAGGCCAGGTCCGTTTGGTATGTTTAATAGGTACCTTAGCTGCTTGTCCTGGGTCTGAAACCTAACACTGATTAGCTTAGATTGCCTCCTCTTCCTCACACAACGCGTGCCAGGAACTGTTAACATGATAGCATCCCTTCTAGGCTTTGCCCAACAGTTACCTAGCAACAGCCAGGTAGAAGCCTGGCTTGCTATAAAAAGACTGACCTCTCCAGCACTCTCTGACCCTTTTCTCCTCTCTGTCTGCTCCCCCTTCCTCCCTCCCTCCTCAACCATTTATCCATGTTCCTGGTGGGCCTCTTCTTTCTCTCTTTTCTCTGCCCTTCTCTGTCCCTTCTCTTTCTCTGCCTCTACTCGCTTCTCAACCCCCCCTTCCCATGTCCCCAAATAAACTTCATTTTATACTAGACCCATCATATGGCTGGTACCTACGGGTAGAAGGGATGCCTTAGCATGGGCCTGCCAATGCACCCCTTCTCGATGCACCATACCGCGTTTAAAAAAAAAAAACTGCATCATCAGGAACCACATACTCAAGCTTGTGTTCCCACCACCTAGGTGTGTTGAAAGAAGTTTGACAACCTGCTGTGGAAACCCTGAGGTGAAAAATAATTGGATTGTAGGAGACATGGTATTTAGGATGAGCAACAAACTGGGCTGGAGGAGTGACATGTTTAATTACTTGCCAAACTTCCTGTGTCAATTCTTATTGATATGTCTTTTACATAACTCTTCTCTAAGCCAATAACCACTGCCTTCGGCTAGCCACACATACTGCAATTTTATGTATCTCCTGAACTAACATATTAGCTTCCTAATTGTGTCCCTAGGCTCATTTTCTGCCCTCGAGTCCACTCTCTCACTCTTGGTAGAGTTATATTCTTAACACACTAATTGGTCCATATCTCCTTCTCTCTTTATTTGCATGTACATGGCGTGTGTGTGTGTGTGTGTGTGTGTGTGTGTGTGTGTGTGTGTGTATGCTTGCTCATGTGTGTGTGGGTGCATGGACACATGGAAGTCAGAGGTTTACATTGAGTACCTCTCTTGATAGCTCTCCAATTTATTTTCTGAGGAAGAAAGCCTGAGGTCACCCATTTCAGGTAGTAGACAGCCGTCCTAGTGATCCCTTAGGTAATTGTTAGTGAGCGACTATAGCTACCAGCTTCTGATATGGGTGCTGAGGATCCAAACTAAGGTCCTTACACTTGTGTGAGAAGCATTTTATCTACGAAGCCATCTCCCCAGCACCACTTTAAATGATCTCCCTATTGGTAATAAGATGAGATACAAATTCTTCAACAATGTATGGACAAGCATCCACAACCTGCTAGTATAATGCTTGTGGTGGTTAGGTTTTGCCAATCTGACACAAACTAGACTCATCTAGTAAGACGGAGCCTCAATTTAAGAATTGCCTCTATCGAATGGTCTTGTTGGGCAGCAATGGGAAGAGAAGCCCTTGGTCCTGCCAAGGCTGGAGCCCCCCGGCCCCAGTGTAGTGTCATGGCAGGGAGGCAGGAAGGGGTGATTGGTTGAGTGGGGGATACACCATACAAGAAGGGGGAGGAGGGTATGGGATAGGGGGTTTATAGAAGGGAAACCAGGAAAGGGGTAACATTTGAAATGTAAATAAAAAATATCCAATAAAGAAAAAAGAATTGCCTCTATCTAATTTTGGCTTATGAGCACGTCTGTGAGGCATTTTCTTGATTAAAGATTGTCATGGGAAGGCACAGTGTGCTACCCTTGGTAAGTAGCCCTTGGTTATCTAAGAAAGTCAGATGAATAGTCCAATAAGCAACATTCTTCCAGTTCCTGCCTAATGGTTCTGGTCTTGAGTTTCTGCCCTAACTTCCCTCAATGGTAGACTGTAAAATAAGATAGGCTGTAAAATATGTTCCTTCTCATGTTTTGGTCCCTGTTTTCTTGTAGCAAGAAAGAAGCAAACTTAGACAATATTTTGTAATGTTCATCTTTAAATCTTTGACCTTTAATTCCTTCACATAGTCATGTTTTACAACTCATAACGGCTTTTCTTTAAAGGCTGACAGTTTATTTTAGGCAATTTTAAGCACAGCACAATTTTTGGGAAAAAAGTGTCCTGATGATAATTAACTCAATCTTGTGTGTAAAACAAAGCTTACTCCACATTTAGATGGAAACTCTTTACAGTGTACAGATGGCCTCTTCCATAAAGATGGGTTCTTTTGACTCAGAAACAATGCTCAAGATAAGGGTCTAGGGAGAATGTGAGATATACAAAAAAGTCTGTGGGAGTCAGGTGTGGCCTGGCCCTGCACACAGCACAGAGTTTAACCAGGCTGTCATAAAGTACACGTGACACCACCCCTAGGGATGGGTTTTATTGACTAAGAAACAATGCTCAAGATGAAGGTCTAGGAAGGAAGAGTCTGGGAGGCAAACCTGTGTGTTTAACATTCCTGTTTTCTTTAGTGCTTATCTGTGAGAACAGGACCTTGTGCCCTCTATGCTCGGATACCTTGTGCTGACCAGATCCACTCATGGGGGTAGAAGTTCAATAACTGCAGACTATTTAATTGAAGAAGAAGCAAAAATAAGGAGAGCATGAGAAGGGAAAGGGAAATGTGGATGCTAAAACAAGAAATAATGAGTACTCTCTAGATTGGGCATTATACTTTCTGCTTATAAATAAAATTAACTCAGTCATGACAACTATTTTATTTACCCATCTTCATTGGGGAAGAGCCCATTTATTTCAACCTATTGGTTATGATGAAAGGAAATCTTTCAATTTGGCATGGCTATTAATAGCTCAATAATCTTAGAGAAATGATTTGCTTAAAATATTTATAACAAAAACGGCTTATTTTGGGTAGTATTAATTCCACCAACCAATGGAAAGAGATGCAGAGATTCACACCCAAATGGTAGGCGGAGCTCCGGGAGTCTTACAGAAGAGTTTTGGAGAAAGATTGAGGGACCTCAAGAGAACAGGAACTCGACAGGAAGATAAACACAGTCAACTATCCTGGACCTTTGGGGGCTCTCAGAGACTAAGCCACCAACCGAAGATAGAGTATGAGCTGTACCTAGGCCCTCAACACATATGTAGCAGATGAGCAGCTTGGTCTTCATGCAGGTCTCAAACAACTGGAGCAGGGGCTGTCCCCGAGCCTGTTGCCTGCCTGCCTGCCTGTGGATCCTGCATCCCTAAATGGACAGACAGCCTTGTCTGACCTCAGTGGGAGAAGATGCACCTAGTCTCACAGCAACTCGATGTGCGGGGATAGTGTTTGGAAGCAGCCTCTGCAGGAGAGATCCCCATCACCTCACAGTGACTTTTAAATAGCATTCTCTTGGAATTTCTTTTCTTCTATGTGATGGTTAACTTTGGTTGTCAGCCTGTGTCAAATGAGAACTCACAAAATGAAGCTGTGTCTGAAAAGACTGATTGATTTTTAACTAGTGTGATTTTTAACCGTAGTGATGTGGAGAGATTGGAATGCTACAAGTCCAAGGGTTAGTTACCTTATCTCAGGCTATCTTATTTAACCCCAGAATAGCCATTCTATCCAAACCTGTGTTGGAACTAATATCCAGTGACTAATAGATTTAAAATTAAAAACTCTTTGAAATCTATTAACTTAGCAGACTCCTAGCTTCCACCAACCCCAAAGCTAAGAATGCTGTCAGATAGCATCAGAGACCTACAGAAAAGGAAATCTATCTTATTTCAAAGCTCTCTCTGGTGTATCTACCAATGTATTTGAAAAGTGTCTTGATTTTGCTTTGTTCTATTACTGTAAAACTGCCTCCACATTGCAATATGGAATGCAGAACAGCACAAATCTGTGTTCCTGCACCATCACCACTCAAATTTGGCATGAAAATAAAGTATTTCTTATTCCCTTTGAGGTGATGTTATGTGACAAGACATTTACTGAGGAGATGCAACACACATATTCTACTCACCCCAGACAGAAAGCCCACACCAGGCTGAAGTACAGATACCGCCAAGTTCAACTTGCAGGACCAATAGTTTTATTGGGGTTACTTTTGTGAGTATGGGTGAGGGTTACTTACAAGAGCAGAAAAGACCCAAGGTCACGTGCATCAGCAAAGCCCATCCCAGAACAGGTAACAATTCACAGAAACTGGGAACCTGAGCACACCGCATGGCCTGCTGGCAGCTCAACAGGTTGGGGAGTGTCCTTTCTAAGAGACTCAGTTTGTCTAATCCCCTTTCAGGCAGTTCAGCTCCTTTCTGATTCCTCCAGGTAGCTGTTCTGGTCTCAGAGTCTTCTTCACAGCTTTGCTCATCTGAAAAAATCTGCTTTGTAGTTTGGCCTTTTCACTCTAGGAAGGAGGAGCCTAGTGAAGCTGGTCAGTTTCAGGGATTTCCTAAAGGTATTTTGAGTTGTTAACCCTCCTCATTTAGGAGATTTCCTGCATGGTGGAATGTTTCAGTCTGGAAGGAAACTGTTTTACAACAGGTGAGACATGAGTTTGTGTACACAATTGGATCTCGAATCATTCAAAAGGAAAGTTTGTACGCTATGAAGAAAATTCTTGATTGTTATTGAAGTGGTAGGACACACATTAAATGTGAAGAGCACCTTCCAGTGACAGCCGAGATATAAGGAGGGTATAGGGAGTGAGGAATTTGCTTCTTGCCTGTTGATATTTGCATCATTCTGACGAGTTTATCTACCCTGATAATTTTGTTCATGGCCTAAATATTTCTGATGGATACTTTCTTTCTTAATTATATATTAACTTCCTCCTAATCTTTTTCTTGAAAGAACAGATCAGAATAAGGAAAGGCTGATGCTTTAAAGGTATATTTTTTCTCTTTTCTAGAAAACACTATAGTGGCTTATGGACTTGTTATTTGGGATAAAGGATATATAAGTGGTTTAGTTATGGTTTTATTGCTGTGAACAGACACCATGACCAAGGCAACTCTTATAAAGGACAGCATTTAATTGTGGCTGGCTTACAGGTTCAGAGGTTCAGTCCATTAGCATCAAGGCAGGGACATGGCAGCATCCAGGCAGGCATGGTGTGGGAAGAGCTGAGAGTTCTACACCTTGTTCCAAAGGCAAACAGAAGACTGGCTTCCATGCAGCTAGGAGGAGGGTCTTAAAGCCCATCCCCATAATGACACACGTCCACCAACAAGGCCACACCTCTTAACAGTGCCACTCCCTGGGCCAAGCATATTTAAACCACTACAGTAAGTGAACTTTCATTTTGGCATAGAAGAGTTTAATTCCAGCATCTTTCAAAGCGTAGTTTGAAGAAATGATGGGAAAGAATGAGGAAGTACCTGATTTTCAGTCTGTCATAAACCTTGAGACATTTTGGCTGGCCTAGAGAATGGATAGAGGAGGAGGAATAAAGAATGTATGCACTACCTCAGGTAAAATCCAAAGAAAATAAGTTTCTCTCTCCCAGGGCCTCCCTGATCTTATGCCCTGTGATGGCCATTTTTGTTTGTCAACTTGATTACATCTTGAATTAGCTAAAACTCAGATGTCTGAGAATGCCTGTGAGAGAATTTTTTCTAAATTAAATGATTTGAAGTTGGAAGACCCACATTTTACCCGGCCCTCACCTTCTGGTGGCAACCTTTATAAAGGACAAGGAAGAAGTAAGTTCTGTCCTTGCCTGATTGCCTTCACTCTTGCTGACAAGTCCATTTCTTCATTAATATTAGAGCAAATTCTTCCAAATTCCAGCATATACTGAAGAGACCAGCCGAGACATCCAGCTTTATTATGGGCTGAACAACTACTAGATTTTTGAACTTTCAGTTGTTAGACTAGTTGGACTACAGGCTGTAAGCCATTCTAATAAATTCTAATAAATCCCTCCCACACACATGCACTGATATCTCTATTCTTCTAGAAAACCCTGCCCACCTTTTTCCAGGGTTGCTAAAGGAGAAGGAAAAGGGAGATATAATCAGTGGACAAGAAAGCAAGGATTACTGCTGTCTCCTGACTGAGAGAAACTTTCTGTATGTCTCTAAAAAAGGTGGTCCAGAACTGTTTTGGGAAACAAGTTCTCCCCTTCATTTTCTAAGAAAAGGAGCCCCATTTTTTTCCTGACCACTTTCTTATGAATTGAGACTTTCCATGAAGTAGGAAATTATCCCTCCTAGTTCTCTAATATTTAGCCCCTTATCTGAATTAAGTATAAGTTTCTCTTCTTCCAGTAGCAGGTCAGGATTCATCCTGAACACTTTAAGATTATACAAAATTCTGAGGAAGGCCTTATAACTGTTTATTGGGGGTGTAGAATTGTATCAGCATCACAAAGTGGCTTAACTTGCTTAAAGAACTTTGGACCTTACTAAATACCCATTAATGATCCTTTTCATTGTGATTCAAACAGGTTGAGGTGAAGATATGGAAGGACAGTAGAATACAAAAGGATTAATTAGAAAAGATTAAGAATACAGGGATGAAACCATAAAATTCAATCTTGTGTGGGATAAAAGTCATGAAGCCTTTCTTGAACCAGATGTCATAGATTAACTCAGGATATCATCAATCTCAACCGTCAAGACTGGTTCCCATTAGGGTATTTCAGCAAGAACAGTGTGAAAGAATCTTATCTTCTCTAATACATAGACATTAGGGTTAGACGGAGAGGTATCTTAGGGGACCTTTCTTGTTAGAGAGGAAAAGGGAAATGAGATTACCAGTCTGCATGTTTGGCCACATTGACTTTAGCAGGATTCTAGCATTTCTGAAAATTGGAGTTCATCACCACTCTCTCTAATCTCTTCAAAGTTTGACATGACAAATACTACCCTTGGTAGAACGGCCATCATGATGAGGTTGTCTAGGCTTGCAGGATCAAATTCTTTTTCTCTGCTGATTTAAAGAATAACAAGACAGAAAATCAAGGACTCTGCTGGTTGAAATACAATACAACTTGGAGGGGGGTACCTGGTTGGCCCATGCCAAGGTGCCTCCTAAGAAATTACATCATAAACAGGAGGCTAAATAAAGCTTAATCTTGTAATTACTGCATAAATTCTTAGCATGACTTCAAACATAATTCTGAACATATTAAAGGATATAATCATTTATAAGGTAATGGTCAATTTGCATTTATGAATTACAGCAGGCGTTATGAAACTGGAACTTTAAGTTCCATCTCTGTTAGATTTGAACCTTAAAAATCATAATTTTGAATTTAAGCTCTTCTGGTATCAAAATAAAACTTTTAAATCTACAAATATGGTTCATAGAGAAACTGGGAGCTTTTTCTGACCTTTATATGGTGTATCATAAAAATCTACAGCTTATAAAGATCCAAGGCTATATTATAGTTTAGTAACATTATCAAAAACACAGCTAAACATCTTTTCCAGACAGTGATTTTTAATCTTTTTAATGTTGTAAACCTCCAAAAGATTTTTAAAAACAAGTTTAAAATCAATCAATTGTGGTTTTGGTAATATAAAAATAAGGCACCTTCTTAAGAGTAAAGACACAGAACAATGGTGTAAACAATATATCAAGACAGGCCAAAAACCATACAAAAATACCTCAAATTCAAAGTACCTTTGGAGACCTGCTTCCCTGATCTGCTCATGTCAGGTGTTGCTGCCTTCAGACAAGATGGCAGTGAAGCCATGACATCCCATAACAGAGATGGCTGCCCACCATTTAGCTGCCCTTAACCAAGATGGCAGTAAAGCTATGGTTCTACCCTTTCCAGCCTTTAGTAAAGATGATGACTAGCCATGTGTTGTTTATATCCCAGACTGGAATCATGTCACGTGGTTTAAGATTATCTAAGCATACACTTTAAATAGTAACTCTGATTTATGAGTTTATATCTAATAACACCTGAATTTCTACTATATTCAATCTAGTGGCAAACAAACACACACACACACACACACACACACACACACACACACACACACAGGCACACACACACAGGCACACACACGCACACACACACACACACCCACACACACACACACACACACACACACACACATGCAAAAAACCCCAAAAAGCCAAGAGATGAATTGAGCCTAGGTGGCTGGCAACAGGATAAAGAAACACCATTAATTCACATATTTAAGACAACTCAGAAACAAGTATTCAGTGGTCATGTACTAGCAAAGACACAAATGGTTAGACATACATTTTAAGTTAGCTTTTATAAATCTGAATAGATCTTTATTACCTTTAAATTTCATTATCATGTGAAGAATATTTTAAACCAAGGTTGAATCACATACACAGTATTTGTAAAACATATAACTTAGAATTTCTATCATCATGATACAAAAATTCATACCAACTTAAAATATGAACTTAAATGAGAGTTGCATCCAAATTATATGCAGACATATACACACATGCAGTTGAATTTGAGTTATATACAGACACACATATTCTAAACAAGAACTGAATAAAGCCAAATATTGTTGCAGATTATATAGATTTTAGCCCATACCCAAAGAGCAATTTAGAAATCCCTAGATAAGAGTGTACAGTGTAATCTTAAACTATATATTTTTTTCTTTTGAGAGCAGAATACAAAGATGTGAGAGATAAAATATTTTTAAGAGTGGGGAGGTAGAACTTTATGTGTAATGCAGAGCAAGTTTACATATAAGATATTTGAGAATCATTTGTGGTATATCTGGAAATCAGATATGCCAATTTGTAATGAAAATTTGAGTCCATGAATGGAGAGGGAGTGCCTACAGGCCAGCTGCAGGAAGCCAAGAGGAGGGCTAGGGGAGGAATGTGAGAGTCTATGTGGGCAGGCCAAGAGCCAGAACCAAGGGGAGGAATAGGACTATAATTTGAATCAAATTTATAGACAAATGATCCACATAGCTCAGGAATGGTTTGATCTGTGGCTTGTCTAGGAAAAGCTTTGGCAGGAACAGGTGAGTATACTGAAGAGTCCCGGTCTCATCCTGCCCTGATCCCCCTGCAACTTTCGGACAGGATGTTTAAGTACTGTAGAAGAGGGAGAGCAGGCAGAAAGAAACAGGGCTTGGACAGAAGAGAGACAGGAATTCTCTTTCCGCTTCCCCAGATTGCTCGTAGTATTTGTAGAAATTTGATTGGATAGGTAAATAAATTTAGGACCCTTTAGGGTCAGGTTTCAAGTGTAGAGGAGACAGATCCCAAGAGGGAATGAAAGAATATAGATAGCCTTCCTCTGGACCAAGGGAAGGGAAATGTCACTGCAACTAGCAGTCCTGGACGCATCCTCAGAGCTCAGAGAGGAAAAAAACGTAAGACCAAGCCATTCAGTGGTCATCATCACATCTCAACAGGGGCTGAAGGGTTGGCCTGGCTAATCCAGAGGATAGACTCGATGCCTGGTGCCTAGTAGCAGGGCTTAGAAACCGGAAGGAGAGAGAGAGAGAGAGAGAGAGAGAGAGAGAGAGAGAGAGAGAGAGAGAGAGAGAGAGAGAGAGAGAGAGACACAGACAGAGACAGAGACAGAGAGACAGACAGAGACAGAGAGACAGAGAGACAGAGAGAAGCTCTCATAGAGGCTTTCATTCACAGGAAAACAGATTACTTAGTTCTCAGCACAAGAGCTTAGTTCCCAGCACAAGAGACCCAAAACCTGCTAGGAGATATGAAAGTATTGTTGAAGAGTTACATCCTGTGAGGGAGGTGGGGGTGAGGCAACTGGGTGGGGCAGAAGCCCACCCAATAATTTTTTTGTCTTGGAAAGGGAAATAATCAAGAAGTTCACCATCTTTATATTCTTAATTTTTTATTATCTAATTACATTTCTCCCTTCTCCTTTTCCAAACCCTCACATATACTTCAAATTCCTTTCCACCATCTTAAATGTTTAAAAGAAAAGTACTTTGATCTACCTAGAGGATCTTTTCTCTGTCTACCAGGGATTTGTCTGACTCCTAGCCTCTCACTTACTTTAATTGGACAGCATAGGGAAAAAATGTTCATAATGGTCTGACTAATGTTGACATTTGACAATGACAAATTAATCATTCTCTTTCTCAAAGTAAAAATAGCTAAGAAACTAACTAAGTCTTTGCTTGATCTATAGAAACAGAATGGTTTTAGAACAAGTACGTGAAATGCTATGAGGAATTTTGGTTAACAGAGTCACATCCTTTCAAACTATTTCCAGATTTGATCCAGTTTATATATCTATAGCCCTTCAATAGAAGGGAGGCTGGGTTTCGTTAGTGAGGGACCTTGATACTTTTGTCATGTCTTCTATTCTTCCTTAAAATGACCTATGATCTTTTACTAGGGTAACTATATATCCAGAAAAAGGAAATATGTCTTTTGGAGTCTACTAGACACTATCTATGAGATGACATTGATTCTGGGATCTTACCTATGGACTTTGTCCCAGTTAACATGGGGGTTTAAGGAGATCAGATCATCAATGGAGTTTTAGCCAAAGTCCAACAAACAGTGAACTCAGTTGGTTTCTGAAGGCATCTTGTAGTTATTTTTTTAGTCACAGAATACATAATTGGGGCAAATATACTTAGAAGTTGACAAAATCCCCACATTGGTTCCCTATTCAGTTGGGGAAGGGCTATTATGGTTGGAGAGAGCAGATGGAAGCCATTGGAACTGCCTCTGCCAGGAAAATAATGAACTTAAACTGGTATCTCATCACTAGAGGCACCACAGAAATGAATGCCGCCATGAAGGACTTGAAAGATGGAGTAGTATTGCTACCACATCCCCTTTTAACTCTCCTAATTTACCTGTGTAGAATACAGATGACTCCTATAGAATGATAGTTCATCATTGGAACATTCTACTAGTATAGTTTCCTTTTAATATATATTTATTATGTAAGCTCTGTTCCTCTAGAAAACCCTATTACATAATACTTCTGAATAAGTTTTAAAAGAGGAAGAATAAGAAAAATGGGGTCCAATTTGTACCACTGTGAGGCTTTCTAGAAATGCCTTCATCACTTTCTATGTCTTTCTTAATGTATCACAGCTCAAGTTAAAGTGTCATCTCTTGGGGCCAGAGACATTTTGAAGGTCTGAAAATTTAAATTGGCCTTAAAATATTGGATACATAACCAATTGAAATAATTTTTAAAAAATAATATTTACAATGATGAAGTGAATTCACTTGAGTGGTAAAGTCAATTAAGAATTTCCCGACCAATTTTATTTTAACAGAAATGCTAATGTTAGACTCTCAAATAGTGTGGCTATTATTTCATGAAGTCTCTGTTTTAATTTATTACATTAGTTATGATTTGAAAAATATTTTAACATATTTCGCAGCCACCATAGTTTGAAACATGCTATTTCAACAGCAAAATCGTCACCCAAACCTCATGGGTCTCAGGTTTCCCATCTGAAAAATTATATTAAGGGTATTTATGTACAAAAGTTGATGTGAAAAGTAGACAATGGAATATATACATACACATATATATCTTAGTGTAATATTTGGCACATGGAAATTATTAGGTATAGCATTGTATTTTTACAAAGGACCCTTTGGTCTGGTGAAGTAGCTCAGTTGATATAAGTACTTGTTGCACAAGATAAGGACCTGAGTTTGGATCCTCTATGCCTAATAAAAATGTGCAGAGGCATACAACTGTAATCCCAGCACTGGGAAGGTAGATATAGGAGGAACGTTAGATTTTGCTACTCTACCAGTCTAGCCAAATCTATGAGTTTCAGGTTCAATGAGAAATTTTATCTCAAACATTAAGGTGACGAGTAGTTGAGAAAATGCTCAAAATCGACTTTCTGTCTACACACACACACACACACACACACACACACACACACACACACACACAGAGAGAGAGAGAGAAAGAGAGAGAGAGACAGAGAGACAGAGAGACAGAGAGAGAGAGAGACAGAGACAGACAGACACAGACACAGAGACACAAGAGACAGATGTAGGCATACACATACAGAGAGAGACAGAGAAAGAAACTACCCTCAAGAATGCTGAAGAACTTTGCCTGAATTGACCCATATCTTTTGAGCCAGATGAAAGGAATAGCTACCACAGCCAGGAGTGTGCCTAGTGACTCTGAAGAAAAGTAAGAATGCCACTGTGACTGGAGTCTAGTGAGCACTACTTTGAAGTCACAGAGTTGAGAGAGACATGATAATAACTGGGTCTTGGAAATCATTATGAGGATTAGGTTTGTGTTCATAGAGAGATCTAATTCAACTGAGATTCTGAGCCAAAGAAAGCCAGGATTGTGACAGGATTTAGCCAGTATTATTACATTCATTAGCAGTTGTGTAGAGAATTGACAATAGGAAGTTACGAGAGGAAATGAGCAGGAAGGAAGATATAGAATTATGTAGTACTCCCAGTGAAAGATCATGGTAGTTTAGATCAGAATGGGTAGTAGGGATGGCATATTAGAGTCTTTATTGCTGTAATGAAACAACATGACCAAAAGCAATTTGGGGAGAAAGGGACTTATTTGTCTTAACTTTTTCTGGTAACAGTCCATTTCTGAGGGAACTCATGGCAGGAATTCAAGCAGGAAAATGGAGGCATGAAGTGAAACAGAAGGAGCTCTGCCCCCTGGTTTGTTCCTCATGGCTGTTTAGCCTGCTTTCAACATTTATAAGTCTGGACCACCATCCAGTGTTGGCACCACTCTGGTGGGCTGGCCCTTCCATATGAATCACTAATCAAGAAGATGCCCACAGGCTTGCCTATCCGCCCATCTTGTCGGAGCAGTTTTTCATTTGTGGTTCTTTCTCCTCACATCAGTCTGCCTGTGTCAAGTTGACAGAAACTAACCATGACAGAAGGTGAAGAGAAATATCTGAGTCTTAATTTATCCTTTAGGTCATTCCAACAAGACTTCTCGAGGTAACAGATGTGGGAAATGAAAGAAAATGAGTCATTAGTACTTTGGTTTGAATATATGGAAGTATCTGAAAGTGACCTTTAGTTGATGTAAGAAACAATAAAGGAGAAACAGATATTTTTAAATATCAAGGCTTCAAATCATGATGTTAATTTGAGTGTGCTGGTTAGTTTTTGCAAACTTGATACAACTAAACTTGATACCAGGGAAGAGGGAACCTAGATTGAGAAATTGTCTCTATCAGATTGGGCGGGTGCACAGATCTGTGGGTCGTTTCTTAATTGTTCATTGATATGGGAGCAGTCAGCCTATCGTGGGCAGTGCCATGCTTGGGCAGCGGATCCTGGGTTGAATGGGAACAGCAGTTGAGAACGCCAGAATCCATGGTTTCTGCTTCAATGCTCACCTCTAGGTTCTTGCCTTGAGCTATTGCCCTAACTTGTCAGTGATGTAAAATGAAGTAAATCCTGGTCTAAATTGCTTTTCAACAGTATTTCATCATAACAGAAAAGCTAACTAGAAAAAGAAGCATATTAAGTATCCAAATGAAAATGTAAAATTGACATACAAATGTGTCAGTCTTGAGATATGATTTGGGGAGGAGTAACTAAAACATAAACATTATCTAAAACCATTAGAGTAGATGTGATCCAAAAAGGAAACACAGATGAAGATCGGAAAGCTAGAGACTAAGTCCTAGAGATTTCCAACATTGAAGAGAATAAAAGTAAGCAGAAAACAGCAAAGAAGAAACAATCAGAAAATTAGGAGGAACACTAATGGAGTATCATGTCCTGGCAGGCAATGAGGAGTTGTAATTAAGAGAAGTGGTCACTTTTGTTAAGTACTACCAAGAGTTCTCTTCAAAGCTGAAGTAGTATCTTCAGTGGTCTTAAAGTTCTTACAGCAAATCATTTCCACTCAAAGAAGGCTTCATCAGAAATAGTAAGTACATAAATAGATATCTTTACCAAATGGTTTTTATTTGTTTGTTTTTTTCTTTTTCTTTTTTTTTAGATTTTGAGACAGTGTTTCATGATGTTGACTTGACTGGCATAAAATTTACTATGTAGACCAGGTTGGATTCAGATTCATAGCAATCCTCTTGCTTCTGTGGACCACATGCCAAGATATACACCTGTCTCTCCAAACGGTAAATCCAAACATAGAAAAGAAATATACAATGTTTCTGGAATAGTAAAATTTGTTTTTTTATTAATTTTTTAGTTTAATGTATTTTAATAATAAACTTACAGGAACAACACAGAAGATAGGCAACATTAAAAACATGCACATGCTTATAGGACAACTCAGAGAAGTATAGTAGTGGATGGAATCTACTGCTGGATGAAAATGCTACAAACACCATTTGTTTAACATCAATAAGAAATTTACTTATTAAAAAAATCCAAAACTTTGTGCAGTAGCAGTATGGTAGCCAATGAGGTTTATCTGAGGTGCGATTATTGCTAATTGAAAACTTTTCCCTAAAAAAATTTGAACGACTGAACTGTGAAAAAAATTAAAGATAATTAAAAAATTACAAATGCTGGCTGGCATTGTCCAGAAAATTTTAATAGGCTAATTTATAATTGTTATAAAGTTGAACTGTTGAAATATGTTCACTGAAACATTTTGATTCCATTAATGCCCTACATCTTGCATTTACATAAAAATTCACACACAAATGAACGTGGAGAAACTACCAATACCTGATTCTGTCCCCTGTGTTTCCACTCGCAATCATAGACTTAGGTACCCTTGTCCCCATGGAAAAAATATCTAACATTCAGAACTACTGATAACGGGAAGAAAAGGAAAAAAATTTGGGGGGAATGAAATGTTTCCCCTCATAGTAGACTTTTAAGCACATTATCTGCGTATGCAGCGTGCTAACTAGATATATCTTTTGGCATAGTTGTTAAATGTTCGGCGTGGATAGCACACATGGTATCTTCAAAAAGGTCAACCAGATAGGCTTCACTTACCTTCTACAAAGCGCCAATAGCTGCACTCTTGAAGCACAGATGTGTTTTAAAGTCCTGAGCCAATTCTCACACCAGATGCTGAAAGGGGAGCTTGCAAATTAGAAGTTCAGTGGACTTCTAATAGCATCTGATTTCACCAAGTGCCACAGTACCAGGCCTGTAACGATGAAGTTCCTCCATTCCTCCAGTAGAGGGCGCACTCATGCGTGGTGCTTTTGTTTCCTGGGTGCTTTACCACCGGTGGATTTGCTGGCAGTCTGCATTGTCTGAGTCATGGTATGGGCGCCTCCTTACTTACCCCCCCCCTCCTTCGGCTGGAGCGTGACAAGCAAGAGGTAGAGCTGGTGTTAGCGGCGGACACGGTGAGCTACGAACACCTGTTTTTAGTTAATTAATTTTAAATGTTATTTTATTTTCGGGACAGGGTCACACTATGAAGCCCTGGCTGGCCTGGAACTCATTATGTAGAAAAGGCTGGCCTGGAACTCATAGAAATACATCTGCTGAGATTAAAGGCATGTGCCACTATGTCTGGCTTCCTGAAAAGTAAAATCTGAAGTAAACTAATAGGAAATTAAAAAAATTAATCTTTTATTTGGCAATTATACAAGAAAATGACATCAGAGTTTAACGACTCCAAAGACATGAACTCCTCAAATGCCCTAAAGTAAAAGGTGGTAAATTTGAAGTACAAGGAGACAAAGATACTTGCAAATGGTCACACAGCAAAGCTTAGATTAGAACCCTGATCTTTCAGTGCAGTGCTCTATTAGACCAGGAATTTGAAATTAGAGACCTGGAAGTGTATTCTGTTTCACATACTTAAAAATAGACAGCTTTAATTCAACACTTTAAAAGGAGAATATTATACAAGAAAATCTGGATTTATTCCATGAAAAAACCTTAGAACTGACCAGAATGACTGGATCCAAAGCCAAGCAGTAGCTTCTTCCTTTAGACAGGGCATGCATTCTCTGATTTGTCATGTTTCCCGTCATCCTCAAGTGCATCTGACCTATCTCTTGTGTAACTTAGCAACCAAGCCCTTATCCAAATTGATTTTTGCTGAATTCTCCCAAATAATGGATGTTAACTACCTTGCCAAAGCTCCGAGGGGGAACCGTGGACTGTGGAAGCAGAACCAGGTACTCCAGTAAACAATGAGTTGTTGGCTCTTGACAGCTGTGGCAGAGACGACTGGTTGTTAAAATTCCGTATTCAGGACTGGAGAGATGATGTTGTAAATAAGAATCCATACTGTTCTTCTGCAGGGTCCGAGTGTGTTTCACAGCTCCCGTGATGGCTCAAAATGGCCGGTAACTTCAACACAGGGGGGACTCTAGGCCACTTGTGTGTACACACTCCACACAGCCTTACACACATGCATGCAATTTAAAAATAAATTCTTAAAATAAGTTAAAAATCTATTTCCCTTTTTTTTTTATTAAGAATCCATGTGCCCAGAAATGGAGTTATTGCAGTTATGCATCTGACCAGATGTAATTGGCTGAAAAAGCTCTAGAATGCTATGAGAACTCAATAGTCTTTTTTTCCTACTGGAGGTTCAAGAGAAATGAAGCATCACAAGTAGCCCTCATTAAGATCCAAAACACCATATGAAATGAAGGAAGGTGGAATATTAGAACTTGGCTCAGGTCCATTAAGGGAAAGCTATATCCCACAGTGAAAAATAATGTTACAATGTGTTCTAAACACTATAAAATCAAAACCAATTTTCTTCTCCTTTGATAGAATTGCTTACACATTTTTTACTGTTGTCCATCTGCTTTTCTGATTTTCAACTTTGAAATATTTTTACCCTTTCTATCACATGTCTGCCCTGCTGCTGGGTATTTTCATTCTCTGAGAAACATATTCACGCAATTTCATACGAACTTCCATTTTGAGCGTGACTGCTTCCTTGGACCCTGTCTCAAAAGGTCCAACTTCCTTGTTCTTCTCCCTCATGAGCCAAATCATTTCCAAGAAGCTCAAATTAACATTTCAATTAGCATTTTTGGATAGGCTTGTCTGAAATTAGTTCTTTTGTCTCAAATTTAAATTTTCTGAATTCCTTTGTTTAGAGGATTTCATCTTCAAAGGGAGGGAAAACAAAACTACAACAGAACAGAGACAAAGGCTCTGTTTAGACAGTCCAAAAATCATCTTCCAAACACTCACATTCATATATACATACTTCAAAAATTGGTATGTGTGTTGGGGGGCATCTTGCCAGTGGAGAGCTGAGGCATACCACTAAGTCACATCATTCATTAAACGTCACGCAAGAGACTTATTGGTGGAGAACAGAATGGCAGCTGCCTCAATGAGAAGAGACAGCAGAGGGCTGAATGGAGAGGAAAGCTTTTATAGGGATTTTAGAGCATGGGCAATGATCTTATTAGGAAAATATAGTAGGATAGGAACACTGTTTGACAGTTAATGTGGGGATTTCCAAGTCTAGAGCTCCAGATCAACTCAGGGGCAGGGAGTTTCCCTTTGGCCTATGTTTTGGGTTTGGAGTCAAGTCAAGGGCTGTGTGTTCTTTCCTTGTTCCTCGTAACTGTGACTGTACTTTTGGCTACTTTATTGGGTTCTTTTATCTATCACCCTTTGCCACCCTTCCAAACTCCAACACTAGGTAAGAGAAAAAGTTTACAAGGGGAAGGGTATGTTCATCTCCTTAGACTACTTCCTGCTCCAGTAGACAAACTGCAGCAATAGGAACCAGTGGTCACAGGAGGGGCAGCAGCCTCCAAAGCCTCACAAGAGTACCCAGAATTCCAAACATAAACTATCTTCGTCTGGCAGAGTCACACCCCTGTCAGAGCACAAGACAAATCATGGCTAGTGACTGTGGACAGTCTGAAGCAGTCCCATATCCCACAGGTTAGATTAAGACAAAAACATATTCACATAGCATATCTGGGTTTTTAACGAAACCAAAATTTTCACTACAGTCCCTGGTCTTAGGGTCAAGTCAGGGTCAGATCTCGCCTGTTCCCATTTCTATATACAGCAGTGCTGCCACTAACCTACCTGATTTGACCAAAGCCTAGCAGTAATCCTTGACTTCTCATCTTCTAATCAGTCTGTCAATAAAGCCTTTTGGGTTTCCCTCTTAGGTACAGAATGTACTGATTCTGATCACTTACGTACCAACTTTGGTACAAGCTAACACACCTTCTCTCCCCTAAATATGACAATAGTCTCCTCTTTGAGCTCCTGGCTTCCTTGGCCTGGCATACAGCTCTCTACTTGGAGACCTGACAGGGATTTAAACAAGAACAAAGAACAATTCAAGACCTTTCCTCTAATAGATCCTTATCACAGAATGAATTATATACTGGCCCTAAAGCATCTGCCCATGTCACCCACTCTTATTTCCTTTATCTACCACATCCGCTCCTAGCTTTAGCTGGGCTTCCTGGAGGAGGCTTCTCTATTTTCCCTGATTATCTATTCATCCATTCATTTATTTTACTGTTTTTGTTTTCACAGTGTAGAGCAGGCTGGCCTCAAACTCAGAGATCCACTTGCCTCTACCTCCTCAGTGTTGGGATTCGGGGTGTGAGCTACTGTACCCAGCTGGAGGGACTTTCTTCAAACAAACAAATGAAAGTCATTAAAGTTATTTGATGTGTATGTATGTAAGTACTTATGTATGTATGTATATATGTATGTATTATGATTTTATTTTTTGAAAATAATCACTGTGGCTTAAGGATAGAGAACATATCTAGAGAAACAGAATATAGTCACACTAAGAAGACCTATTTATTATAGCATTATAATGGAAGAAATATTCAACTTTTAACCCCCAACTTTATTAGCCTTATGATGTTAGACCTCTGAATTCTGGGATTTCCCATATGTCAAGCACAGTTCTAGTTGCTTTCTTCTGGCAATAACTCATACAGCCCTTATATTGAGATTCAAAAAATAGGTCCGATTTCGGGCTTATTATAAAGATTAAATTAATCATTTACTTTTAACACATGATGTCTGATACATAGTACTCAGTAAATGTTAATTACCTTCAGAAAATATTAGTGAGTATATTTAAGTATTATCTGATAAATCAACCATCTAGTACTAGATTCTAGAGCTGGACTATCTGGGTTACAGTGCTATTTTCTTTTTCTTTATATGTGGGATTTGTACACATGCTCATGCCATAGGTAGATATTAGATAACAGCTTGTAGATAGACATCTATTTTCTTTTTCCGTCATGTTTGTTCCAGGAATTGAACTCAGCTCATCAGACTTGACAGCTACCACTTTTACCTGCTGAGCAAATTCCCATCCTACTACTTACTAATATTCCATAGTACTTTAGACATAACATAAAGCCCCTTATGTCTCATCTATCTCATTTTTCATGTGCATAATTAATAGCAACTGTATCCACGTCCATAGGTTACTTTCAGTGATTAGGTAAGTTAACACAAAAAAATTGCTTATAATATGGTTTAGTTCATAATAAATAGGATAATGACTAAGTAAACAATGAATACAATAAATGCTAGCTAACTATTATCAGTATTTATATTTCAGGTACATTTCCCCAAATCCATTGAGTCAGCACTTTGTTATTATTTTTGCATACTAATAGATACTAAATTGTGTTACAAACTCAGATCATTTTAGTTCACCATCATCTGTTATTTTCATTTACATATATGATTTTGTCATTTGGTAGTAGAGTGGATATTCTGCCACAGTAAACTGTTATTAAACAACAGTAATACCCTAATGTTCTAACCTGGATGCTGGTGTTAGCTAGGGAACCACAGAGCTCATTTCCTGGAACAGACAAATAATTGTACATCTAGAAAGGACAGATCAAGCCGCAGAGAAATTAAAACTAACAGCTTTATCCATTGAGATGAGAGATACCCTTAGGCTAGGAGTCTATAAATGAATTCAGGCTTAGGCAATTTATAGGACCACCAGATCTGATATCTCCTTATAGTTCCTATGTAGATAACTGTCCCTGTAGATTCTTACCCTTCTTCATTATAGTGTCTTCTGGAACAAAAAGATTTCATTTTAGAGAGGGAACTTTTATTTTCTTTGTCTTTTTAACTCTCCTTATTTCCTTGTTCTCAGGGATCAACATTAACTGCTGTTAGGGGTTGGGTGTAACTTTTCTTCAAACCCTACTTTTAATAATGGTTCTTAAATGCTTTAACCTCCTTTCTAGCCCACCACCCACTAGAGGTAGTGGAAAAGAACGAAGAGCTGTTTAGAAAGGTTCTTTGGAGCAATTCTCATCTGTATTGTCTGGAAATTGGTAGTTCAGTTCACAGGTTAGCAGCAGCAGCTCAATCCACTTACAAATACTTTATGGATACACTAGCCGGCCAACAGTTCTTGGCTCTGTCTCTCTCAGCTAAGCGAAGATCAGCAAAGACCAGAGACCAATAAGCCTTGCAGAGAGAGCTAGCTCTATCAGCAAGCGAAGCTCCAAACATCATGTGTCATCCACAGGTCTTGCCTCAGCACATGTCTGTCTCAGCTGACATCAGCAGAAGTGGCCAGAAGCTGCAGCACACAAGTTTATTGGTGTGTTTTTCTCTATGGAGTCCTGACAAATGGAGCTCAACGCAGTGTAAGGCAGACCAGTACATGTGTGTCATTAGCAAAGAATCCTTCATCATGCTTACTTTAGCAGAATACCCTTTCATTTGTGTCTGTTTCAGTGAAACATTCCTTTATAACTCTGCCTTAGCCTTTCACCTGTGTCCAATTCAGTAAAACGTTCCATCACATGTTTGCCTTAGCAAAACACCATCCAACAAAACTGACTTTCAAAAAGAACCCTAAACTTTACACTTCAGGAGGAGACGGTGACTGCTTTAGCTGCTTCACGTTGAGGAGAGGCAGAATCTAGGGCATCAGTACAAGAGAGAAGGCTTCTCTGATCCAACCCTTGGCCAGTCCAGGGGGCTGGGGTGTCATAAATTGAAGAGTGTCCGTGGTTCCACCATTGGGCCCATTCAGAGTTCATATTACACCCTTCACCATCCAATAACATGCCCAAACATATGACTCAGAGAATATATATGTATGTATAATGTATATGATATATATATATATATATATATATATATATATATATATATATATATATATAGAGAGAGAGAGAGAGAGAGAGAGAGAGAAAGGGGAGAGAGACACACACAGAGAGACAGAGAGCGCTTAGAACATTGAAGAAGGACTTTGTTCCTTGAGACATATTCTCCTTAGACACTCTACACAGTAATAGATCATCTACCTGTTGGGGGAAAGTTTTATGGGGAATTGACCAGGCAAATAAATGGGGAGAGTGTGGTTATCACTAAATCCGTGAGGTAGGACAGTCCAAGTGACTTGTCTACTGTTTTGAGTTAGGTAACTTCTTTTAGTCTCCTGAGTAAGGTGATATTTGTCTCCAGTGCTGAGCTAAAGAGTGATGAAGCCAAGAACTACATTTAGGTATCACTCTCTCTTTGCTAGTTGTTGAGCTATCTAGGGTCATAGCATGAAGTCCCTCCCAGATAACTTCTTGGGAGAGATACGGAAGAAATTTAATGATCATTTTGATTTTTAGGTTAAAACAGTTGTGAGCCTGTGTCTCTTAGCTGAAGGTAGGTACTGCAATGTTGAACTGAGCCAAGGATATGATGCTGTATATCTGAGTAGCATGTTTTCTTATTAAAAAGAAAATTATCAGGGAAAAATAGTTTTTAAATGCCATCTGCTTTGTATTTAAATATAATGCCAAGGAATGTGAGGACTTAAACTGTTAAATAAATAAATGAACAAACAGACCAATCACTTTAGTCTTAATTATATTTTCCTGTTCAGTCTTTCAGATCATAAAAGTAGCCAAAATTAATCACCAGAGACAAACATTTTGGCTTTATTTATTTATTTATTTATTTATTTATTTATTTATTTAAATAGGGGTCTCACTATATAACCTAAACTGGCCTAGAGTTCACAATGTAGATGAGGCTAGAAATTTCAGATATCTACCTGCCTCTGTCTCCTGGCATCAAAGGCATGTGCCACCATGTCCAGTCATTTGGCTTCTTTTAAATTCATATACTTACCACCTTTCTGCTGTCCTTCTGCTACACTTAAAGAGAAACAGGGCCTCAGTTTGTATTGTACCTTCTACCAATCAGAATGGCTAAGATAAAAAACTCAGGTGACAGCACATATTGGTGAGGATGTGGAGAAAGAGGAACACTTCTCCATTGCTGGTGGGATTTTGAACTGGTACAACCACTCTGGAAATCAACCTGGATGCTCCTCAGAAAATTGGAAATAGATCTACCTGAAGACCCAGCTATACCATTCTTAGGCATATATCCAAAAGATGCCCCACTAAGTCACAGGGACGTGTGTTCCACTATGTTCATAGGTGGCCTTATGATAGCCAGAAGCTGTAAAACAGTCCAGATGTCACACAACAGAAGAATGGATACAGAAAATGTGGTTCATTTACACAATGGAATACTACTCAGCTATTAAAAATGAGGGCATCATGAATTTTGCAGGCCAAGGATGGAACTAGAAAATATCTTCCTGAGTGAGGTAACTCAGACCCAAAAGGACATGAATGGTATGTTCTCACTGTGTTTTTGGATAATAACCAAAAAAAAAAAGTACACAATACCCAGAATAAAAGAGAAGGTTAACAAGAAGAAGGGCCCAAGTGAGGATGCCTCAATCCTACTTGGGGAGGGAGAAGAAAGCAACCAAAGGGGGGTCTTAGGAGGAGGGGAGGGATACGGGTGGAGAGGGAACAGGAGGAGAAAGGGGAACAAGGATCAGGCATTGGCAGTGGTTTGGGGAAGGTACAGGACTGAAGCCCTGAGGGGCCATAGAATGAATGGAAACAGGTAACCTTTTTGGAGGCAGGAGGTGGCGGCACCCCTTTAGAATGTGTACCAGAGACCTGAGAGGTGACAGGATTCTCAGGACTAAGGGGAGGGATCTTAAATTAGATGCCCAATAGTTGGGAGAGGGGAACTTATAGAGTCTATCTTCAACAGAAAGACAGGGCGCCAAGTAGAGAGATGGGTTCCCATACTACAGTCAAAAACTCTGACCCAGAATTGTTCCTGTCTAAAAGAACTGCAGGGACAAAACTGGAGTGGAGTCTGAGGGAAAGGAGGTCTAGTGTCTGGCCCAACTTGGGATCCATCTCAGGGGGAGGCTCCAAGGCCTGACACTATTACTGATGTTATGGTGTGCTTATAGAAGGGACTTAGTATGGCTGCCCTCCGAGAGGCCCAACAAGCAGCTAACTGAGACAGATGCAGATACTTATATTCAACCATTAGAGTGAAGTCAGGGACCCCTGTGGTTGAATTTAGGGAAAGGCTGGAAGAAGTTGTGGAAGAGGACGACCCCATAGGCAGACCAGCAGTCTCAACTAACCTGGACCCCTGAGATCTCTCAGACACTGGGCCACCAACCAGGCAGTGTACAGGAGCTGATATGAGGCCCCCAACGCATACACAGCAGAGGACTCCCAGGTCTGGGTTCAGTGAGAGAAGATGCACCTAACCCTTAGGAAACTTGAGGCCCCCCGGGGGGGGCTGACAGGGTGTGTGTGAGCCATCTTGGAGATGGGAGAGGAGGAATGGGATGAGGAACTGTGGGAAGGCAGACTGGGAGGGGAATAATGACTGGATTATAAAGAAAGATTGAAAATGAGAGAGAAAGAGAGAGAGAGAGAGAGAGAGAGAGAGAGAGAGAGAGAGAGAGAGAAAGAGAGCGAGCCACTACTATTTTAGCCTAAAAACTGGATGATGCTTAAATTTCTTCTCCCTCTCCAGAGGCTATGTAAGCTTTCTCCTTTATGATGCTACTCTTTCTAATGATCATACATAGATTCAACTATCCTTGAGCAGAGACAATGGAATTCCTTACTTTGTTTCTTTACTTTGCTATTTTGGGTTTGCATTCCTGACGGTAATTTCTTGTTACATCTATGCTAATCTATCTTGAGAGCTTGTTCCAAAATATAACAGGAGCTAACGCTTTGAGATATATTAGACCTGGAAAGCTCATGTGGGTTTAACCCCTAGAATCAAAACATTGGAAAAGCACAGATACCAACAGGGATTCAAAGGCTGAATTACCAGGTGCTAATGGGCTGCTGCTGCAACCAAGGCAGGACACTGGGTCATAATCCATGCTTTTTGCCTCATTTCGTGAGGATTGCTTTTCACTGTTTACGTCCTCAAGACTCATTTGCTTCACATTCGTTGTCTGATTTTGTTCCTACCACCTGTGCCCTGCATACCCTTGCTTTTGTTTTATCTTTCAGTTATAATAGCCTAGAGAAGCTTTTTTATGAAAGGAGAAGAAAAAGAACCTGATACCATTCCTTTCTGAGTACCCTTAGATGTCTGGGATTTTGGTGTTTAAAGTTCTCTAGGTTAAATGAACTTGAACGTGTCTTACTACCACCACCCTCCCTTTAATGCTTGGGTCAATTTTCATGCTGAACCCTGTACTATATAACCGTCCCTCTGCTCAGGTGAGCAGACTTAGTGGCTGTTAACAGAATGGCTTAAAGAAATTTTGTATGTCCTTAACCATTTTTAATGATCCTTTTTGGTTTGTTATTCAAAGAGAAACAGTGAGATAATTATAGGGAGGGATGTTGAGGTCCCTCAAAATTGTGAGCTGGGAAATCAAATGATTTAAACTATTAGGCACAATTAGGCCCGGAACAAACTTGTCACTGACTAATGACACCTAGGAAAGCATGGTAACAAACAGTGCTTCTGACCTATAATGAGGCCACACCTGATTAAATCCCAGGAAACCATCATTAAGTAGAAAATTCAGTCAAGGGCTATGACTGGTGGTTCATGCCAATAATTCTAGCACTAGGGAGAATGAAGAAGGAGGCTCATGAGTTCCAGGTCAGCTTGGGCTACATAATGAGACAATGTCCTAAAATAAAAGCATTTAATAATTCTAGCTTAGAAGCTTGGGATATGATTTAGTCGTAAGGTGCTTTCTGTGAAAATATGAGCACCTGAGTTTACTTGATCCCCAGTGTCTACTTAAAAATGAGGCATGTTGCCTGAGATTATAACCCCAATGACAGGGAGGAGGTGGTAGGCATGTCTTAAACTCACTGGCTAGCTGCCCAGCCCACTTGGCCAGTTTAGCTGCTGAGGAAAAAGGATCACTTGCACACAAGCTCACATGTGCAAGAACGTGCGCTCTCTTACACACACACACACACACACACACACACAGAGAGAGAGAGAGACAGACAGAGAGAGACAGAGACAGAGAGACAGAGAGACAGAGAGAGACAGAGACACAGAGACTCAGAGACACAGAGAGAACGGGTTAAGTACTGAAACTCATCATTCACAACTCTCATACTACCCGAAAACATTCCTCTACCCTGTGATACACACATGATATGTCTAAGTTTGTCCACTTACTTGGGGCTCTGATCCATCTTGAGATTTGGAGAACCTGTGTTCCTCTTCAGATATCAAGGTCTCATCTCTTGTTGGGAGAATGGTAGTATAGCTCCTTGACCTTTATTTTTCCCTATTACAGGGACAAACTCTCCATTTATCTATAAGAAATAGAGTTAATTTGTCTCTCAGACCTTGTCCCCTATACTTTCTGACTCCCAGTGTAGAGAAGGGGACTGGCTAAGAGTCCAACCATGTTAAGTGTGGTGCAGGAGTGGGAAGTTACTTTATTTGTATACTTATGTATATATATATATATATATATATATATATATATATATATGTATGTATGTATGTTAGATCACAGACTCTCTATGTCAGAAATAAAACCATGTCCTCTAGTGTTTTATCTTTAGGACAAGGAACTCCAGGAACAAAGAACTTGAGTCTTGGAGTGGAGGGAACTGGTGATAAGGTCGTCCCACATAGTGTCTCTCCACATGCTAATGCAATGAGTGAACACGCGCGTGCACACACACACACACACACACACACACACACACACACACAGCTCTCACCTTAAAAGAAAGAATATGAGATAGGTTATTATGGAACCATGTTGAGTGACCATGGTCCAGGAACACAGATTTAGAGAACCCCAAATTCAAATTCTATATTCTAAAGTAGAAGCAGTTTTATGAAGATTTTTTTTTTAGTGTTTACCTATTTTCAATAGTTTCTTTTTAGCATTTTACATTTGAGGTTCTTCTAAGAAAATACTTGAAAAGAATAAATCTTGTTCTTTTAAATAAAAAAACACAGGAATATTACTACAATACAGGAGTTGCTCTATTCAACTCCTCTATTGAATTTTATCATACATATTTGGTTTTTTTTTTTTTACTTTTTTCATTTGCAGATGATATGATAGTGAACTTACGTGACCCCCAAAATTCCACCAGAGAACTCCTACAGCTGATAAACAACTTTAGCAAAGTTGCTGGATATAAAATTAACTCAAACAAATCTGTAGCCTTCCTCTACTCAAAGGATAAACAGGCTGAGAAAGAAATTAGGGAAATGACACCCTTCACAATAGTCACAAATAATATAAAAATAATATAAAATGGATATGACTATAATTAAGCAAGTGAAAGATCTGTATGACAAAAACTTCAAGTCTCTAAAGAAAGAAATTGAAGAAGATCTCAGAAGATGGAAAGAACTCCCATGCTCATGGATTCTCAGGATTAATATAGTAAAAATGGCCATTTTGCCAGTAGCAATCTACAGATTCAATGCAATCCCCATGAAAATTCCAACACAATTCTTCATAGACTTAAAAAGAGCAATTTGCAAATTCATTTGGAATAACAAAAAACCCAGGATAGTGAAAACTATCCTCAACAATAAAAGAACTTCTGGGGGAACCACTATCCCTGAACTCAAGCAGTATTACAGAGCAATAGTGATAAAAACTGCATGGTATTGGTACAGAGACAGACAGATAGACCAATGGAACAGAATTGAAGACCCAGAAATAAACCCACACACCTATGGTCACTTGATTTTTGACAAAGGAGCCAAAACCATCCAATGGAAAAAAGATAGCATTTTCAGCAAATGGTGCTGGTCCAACTGGAGGTCAACATGTAGAAGAATGCAAATCCATCCATTCTTATATCACTGTACAAAGTTCATGAAGTTTTATAGTTTTATAAAACAAAGAAGTCAGAAATACATTCCTGTATCCACCAGAAAGTCGACTACAGCAAAATGGAGAACACTTTTCTATAGGGTTCAAAAGCTCTCTGATGGCATTCTTAGCTTTTGGGTTGCTAGAAGGTAGTGGTGTGGTACTAAAGGTAACAGGCACAAAAGGTTTTGTCTATTAAATGGAGAATATTAGTCCAATAAAGAGGGCAAAGAATTGAAAGTCAGGCAGCCAAAGGCAGCCCAAGATAAAAATTGGCTACTCCTCTGAACCTGTAACATTCCAACCCTCTCCACATCATCATACATGTATTCAGTTAAGCAGTCTTTTCAAGACTGGGAAGACAGTTTCTTCTCAGGAATTCTTGTTCACAGCTTTCCATGTTGCACAAGCATCATATTTTGTGCACATCGAGGGGCATATATAATTTATTATTATATTGCCCCTTGTAGCTAGGAAGCTCATTCCTAGAGTCTGATTATATGAGGCTGAGTAGTATTAAGGACAACAGTATGGAAATGGACATTAAGAAAAAAAATACCAGGATCATATGAAAATTATTAGTCATTATGACCTGGATCTGAATTTTTTCTTGCATCCTCTGTTTCTGTTATAGCATTTACATGTAACATATAATAGACTACAATATATAAAATTAAGTAATCAAAACACAGTTTGGCCTAATGGAATGAAGGTAACAGTTGAAGAAAAGCTGTATGTAAAATAACAAAAAGTTACATATTTTTAAACTAGATTAACTATATGTTTTCTGTAAAAGTAACTTTTATTCACCTGATGTAATGAACTCTGACTGGCTGATTCATCTCAGTGATTCTGGCTCAAACTCCTCTCCAAGATGACTGATTCAATCTGGCTTCTCTCAGCTTCTCACAGAATTGCTTACTGACTGTTTCCCTGGGTTGCTCTTTTAAGTAGCTCCTCTTGCCCCTCCCCCTCAGATGTGGGTGTATTCTATCTCTGACTCATTCTGTCAGATCTTTCTCTGATTTATCACTTTGTCTGCCCTTCTTTTAGATGTCACTTTCAAACATGGCTGCTTCATTCTCCAAACTAACTTTACCTACATTGTTTGGGATTAAAGTTGTATACTAAGTGAATATCTGAATTCCAGCCAGAGGAATTGAAGGTATGTCATTCCAGTTTGATCATACAGACTCTAGGTCTTTGGATGTGATCCTTGCCCGAGCAGCCATGCTGCTGAATTAAAATTCCTCTACAGTTTTCCCTTGGTTTACATTTATAGTTATTCTTACTCTATGAATGATCTTACTTATATTTAAATGGTAAGATATACAACCTTGGAAGGAGTCACTATAGTATTGCCCCTTTTTATTCATAAAATAAAAAAAAATAATTTTTAATCCCAGATAATTGTACTGTAGGATATTTTAGATACTAATTAAATCACACAGTGCCTGTATTTAAGATATAAAACATGGTGACAGTTGTTATTAGAGTTTGGAACTTTTGTAAGTTTGAATAAGAATTAAACTAAAATCTTTGGGTGTTTTTAGTTAGAATAAAAGAAAGATAAAATTAATTTCATAAACTAGATTTTTGTTTTATTCAGATTAATTAGCATTATACTATATTTTTCAAAGACAGGGTCTCACTACATAGCCCTGGCTGTCCTGGAACTTACTATGTAAACCAAGTTGGCCTCAGACTCACAGACATCTGCCTGTCTGCCCGCTAGATTTGGGATTAAATAGCACAGACTGGCTATACACTAGATTTTAACAAGGTAGAAGTTTGGGGCAAGCACGCAGTCATAAAGAACATGGTTAAATGAAAGGACATAATAGCTTCATAGTAATTTCACTAAAAACAATATTCGTATTAGTTTATCACTTAGAAGTATACCTGGTGAAATATTAAATATCATAAATTAAAACTCAAATTATAAAAGCATTTAAGTTACATAAAAAGTGTGAGAAATGTTTAATTAGTTTGGGTGCTTGATTGTCAATAGCATTGAAAATGAGTGTTGTCTAGCATTTTCCAAGTCCATATAAATGTGTTCTGAGATGATGTAGAAAAGTTTACAGCCTTGAGTTTCATTGCAGGAGTGAGTTAGAAATACCTGGATACAATCTTGACTTTTTAAATCAATATAGAGTCTTTGATGTGATGTCTTTTATTTTTCCTCATTGATGGAATCATGCTTGCTTTATCCTTTGATGAAGACTATATAACTAATCTCGAATTTTAGTTATCATATTTATAAAGTCCTTTATGATACTATTTATTTATTTATTTAATACACCAAATTTTGTAAATAGCTTTAAATGTTTGTCTGTTAAAATGAATTTCACGGGCTGAAGAGATGACTCAATGGTTAAGAACACCAGTTTCTCTTCCAGAGGAATAGGAGTTCAATTCCCAGCAACCACATGTGGCTCACAACCATGTGAAATTGTATTCAATGCTCTCTTCTGGTGTGTCTGAAGACAGCAACAGTATACTCACCTGCATAAAAAAATAAAAAATAAAAAATATAAAACAAAGATAAAAAACAAAATAAAAAATAAAAAAACAAAGAATATTTTCTTTTTACAGTCACTATGCAATTTGCTAGGAATATTCTAAATAGACATAACTAAATATAATTTTTCCTATGGTTACAGCAATAATTGACTAGTTCAAAAGCAAAAGCTTTGTCTGATAGGAAAACTCACAAAACTAGAATCTGATCACAGGTTTTAAATTTAGTAAAAGTATAAAATGAAGGGTTTATTTTTCATTTGTTTGTGTAGTGACATTTTTGAAAACTCTGGAATTTTTTTTCTCTAAAAAACACAGAAATATTATAAGAATATATTTTTGTTTTAATTCCAGGTGTGGGTATATGAGGCTGCTTGTACTGTTTGCAGTAATGACTACGATTGGCCTGGTGCTCTAGGTTTTGTCAGCTGCAGATACTTTCTGTGATTGTGTGACCTTTGGAATGCTGGGGAAATAGATAAAATAAAATAAATATATATTGCTGCGGCCTGCAGCCACACGCGCGCGACACACACACACACACACACACACACACACACACGCATACTACACACCATGAGAGCCTGAGGTGGGGTCAGAGGTTAATAGTCATTCAGGGAGGTTTTTGCAGTTTGTTAGAGTTTGTTAGTAGCAATGGTCAAAGAAGAAACAAAAGGAAAGATATTAGATTCAAGGATCTCCCCCCCGCCCCGTCTTTCTCTCCTATCTGGTGATGGGGGGATCAAACTAGGAGGATAAAGGATGAGAAAAAGAAGAACCCACAAAATAGTAGCAAGGATCAATCCATGTTTGTTTAGTTATTGTTTTTGGTAAATATTACTAAGAACAAATCGGTACTAAGAAAATGCTGTAAAGAATTAAGAATTAATTTTGTCTCACGGTACTGAAATTGACCTTAAATTTTTATAACCTTTATGTTATTTCTAACTTAGTTACAACTGTATCCGATTTCTAAATATGTTGCTTATAACATATTTTAACCTTAATATTATGACAAAATTTAGAAAACAATTTTAATGAAGTAACTTTAAATGAAAGCAGGGGGACTATATTTAAAACAGAGTACACATGGTATCTTAGATATCTAGCAGTTATAAATACAGATAAAATACATTAATATTTTTTAAAAATCATGTTTAAATTATTTTCTAAAAGATAAGTTATGACAGGCACCTTAAAATTTTGTTATAAAAAGTATTTACCTGTTATTAGAGTTATTAAAGTTGTATCAATAGGATAAGGCAAGGCATTCAGAGAAGGACAAAGTTTGGCATTCATAGCACTACTCATTTTAAAGCTAAAGACAAATAGACAATTCTCTTAAATATTTTATTATAATGTAACACACTGATATGTGTAAACTCTAAGATGTCTCTGTATGCCTTAAAGCAAATTTTAGGGTTATTTCTTACAAATGAATCTTGAAAAAAACATTTGTTTGTTTTTAAAGAAGCAGTAGTGGTTATAAATAGTCTTAAAATCTTTAAAATGTTCATATATTTATATATATTTACATACATACAAAATATATCTAAAAGCACAAACAAGTTATCTTTTAAATGTTCGATATAAACAGTATTTTAAAGGAAGTCACTTGTCTAATCATTAAAGTTAATCATCTCTTAATTTTAAGATTCTAGGAGTAATCATCACTTAAAATTAATTTATACCTTCAAGCAATAGGAACCATGTTGAAGAACCAGAATTGGGATAAGGAGAAAGGAGATAACATCTTGACCAGAATTATATCATTATGTATACCTTGTCCTTAAAAGTAGACTCAAACATTAAAATAAAATATAAAATGGCTGGACCATAAAAAAGATTTTAAAAAATATATAAACTTTCATGATAATTGTCCAAAAAAATGATTTAATACTGTTAGCCATCTCTGTTTTACCTGGAGTTCATACTGATTAAATGTGTCCTTTTTGACCTTTGTTTTTATTTTGTTCCTTAAAGTTTTAGTTTTACTATGAGGCAAAAAGAAAGAAAAGAAAGCTGAGTCATGTTAACAACTTTAGTTCACATGAGCACATACTTATTTTTCTTTTGTTCTTTATTATTTTTATTGGATATTCTGTATATTTACATTCAAGGTTATCCTTCCTCCCCCTCATTCCCTCCCCTGCTTCTATGAGGGTCCTCCCCTCCCACCACCACTCCATCTCAACACCCTGGCAATCCCCTACACTGGGACATTGAGTGTTCACAGGACCAAGGGCTTCTCCTCTCATTGATGCCCGACAAGGCCATCCTCTGCTACATATGCGGCTGGAGCCATGGGTCCCTCCATGTGTACTCTTTGGTTGGTGGTTTGGTCCCTGGGAGCTCTGTGGAGTCCAGTTAGCCGATATTGTTCTTCCTATGGGGTTGCAAACCCCTTTAGCTCCTTCAGTCCTTTCTCTAACTCCTCCATAGGGGTCCCAGTGCTCAGTCTGATGGTTAGCTGCGAGCATTCTCATCTGTATCAGTAAGGCTCTGGCAGAGCCTCTCAGGAGACAACCATATCAGGGTCCTGTCAGTAAGCACTTCTTGGCATCGGCAATAGTGTCTGGGTTTGCTGTCTACATAAGGGAAGGATTCCCAGGTGGGGCAGTTAGACCCACTTTTAATTCACTTTTATCTTGCATCACTAGTTGGTGTGGAGACTGACCATTCCGATGAACAAAGATGAAGAGATGGTGAGTGTCAGGACCTGTGGAGCACGCTGTGGGAGGAGAATTGTGTAGTTTGGCTACCTACCAGAGGAGGAGTCCACAGGCTATGTAAACATGGTATGTGCCCTCCAGCATTGTCACCAGAAGGGGATCGTCCACAGGGATTTAAAGCCTGAAAACATTTTATTGGACCGCAAAGGAAACGCAAAACTTAGCTATTTTGGATTGGGCACCAAGATAATTATGGGCTAGAAGTTAGCAACATTCTGTGGGACCCTCCCTTACTGTGCCCCAGAACTGTTTGAAGGTAAAGGGTACAATGGCCGCACAATTGCTGTCTGGAGCTTGGGGACTGTGATCTACTTACTATATGTCGACAGGGTGCCTACCTTTCTAGGGATATACCTATGAAGCAATAAAGCAGAAGATCTTGGCAGGAAAGTACTCTGCGAACTTCACCGGAACTCTGGGATGTGATAGCCAAATTGTTAACTGTCAACCCTGGAGAAAGGCCAAAAGTCCATGACTCTTCGAGATTAAAGTAGCTAAAGCATGAAAATGAAGCTTCTCCCGGTTCTTTGGGAGAGAGCAGGGACAGCCACCCTGACCCCACTATAATGGTCATCATGGGTGTCATGGGATAGAAGCAAGGATAGATAAGGGAAACTGCAGGAGAAGAAGTTTGACCAGGTGATGGCTATTTGTTTAACGCTCAGGCAACAGTCACCCAAAGTCAATCCAAACGTCTGATCCCAGGTACTGTGATCAAAAGTTGAAAAGCACAGGGCCAACCATGAAAAAACAAACAGCTCGGAGGATGGGATCTAGTGTGCCTACTCTTCCCACCTTCAATTTGCCCAATGAATTATAACCCAAATTGTTACTAAGTACATTATGTAAAATCAAAGCAGAAACATAATCACATATAGACAGTGTATATATCTATCTATTTAGTCATATATGACATAAATATTTATAAAGCAAGATTTTGAATGTAATTATTCATTGAGATTGTATTTCTCATCATGTAAATATGCATGTGTGTTATTTTATATACAGTTTGATTTTAACAATATTTTGTGTTTAATAGCTTTATATTAAATATATTTTGGAAAAGGAAATCATATGAATTTTATGTTACTTAATATGTAGGTGAGATAAATTCTATACATACACACACGCATATATATGTATTTTATAGTTTAGTGAAATATTTATCTTGTTAGTCTCAAATGAATGTCATTTTATACCAAAAATTAGCATTCTAAGATTTCATGAAATATTTAATATACTGAAAGGTATCATTTTAATAGGTTTAATGATATTTATAGTATCTAAATTTATAAGGAAATGAAATATGTATTTATAAGTCCTTTAATATACTATCACAATACTCAAATTTATACATTTGCATGTGTATTCTAATAAAGCATGCCAAAAATTTTTAAAAACACAACAAAATGAATTAAAAAATCCTGAAACATCCATACTTTTTTGAAGTTTTTTTCTACAGAAACAACGAATGAAAATGATGAAAAACAAACATACTAAAACTATTATTAGAGGCATACATGACACATTATATGAAATCTAGGTACACTCATTTGTTGGTGGGGGTGGGGGGAATGTAGAAAGTTTATATTGCTATCTCTTTAAGAAAGGCTTAGCAGCACAAAAGATCAAAAAGTGAAATGTATTACATAGAATAAGATTATTCTCTCTCTTTCTAGCTAAATGGCTGAGGTGGAAATAGTTTTCTGCCATGTCTCAGACTGTTTTCTAGATGGTAATGTAGGCAATGTAATGGCTAAAGTTAGGTTTTAAGTTGAAATTATTGTGCTTAAGAGACCCATAAAACAAAAATGCCTCTGATCTATAAGCCCCACTTGCCCAAGGACAGATAACCTCTTGGAATGATGGGGGCTGTTGTTCATGTACGATAACAAGTCTGTAAGATTACAAGCCATATATTTTTACTTCTGTAAACAAGCTTGGTTGTCCCAGTGGCACATGATGTGTGCTTTGATCACACATAGGCATGAGGTAAGTAGGCAGGAAGTATGTCAGGATGTATGCTTGCTTCTGATTAGACGAAGGTGCGAAGTATGTAACTTTGAGAGTTTTGCTTTTATAAGCTTTTGACAAATATATTGTGGTGGCATACTCAGGAAATCTTAGATAAGAACCTGGCCAGTGTCTATTGTTCTGGCCAGGGTTTAATAAAGCTTGCTTTAAATTTGGCTTAAAAATTGTGGTAGTGATCTTATTCTCACCTGGTGGGATTACACTAAGAAACTGGCATTGGATATGTGGGGATTCTGTTTTAATGGTATTCACCAGAAAAGCCATATGCTATGATACATGACCCAGGAGCAGAGTATGGATAAGTCCAGGAATTATCTATTTCTTGGGATATGGGGCTGTGTATCTAGGCTTTTGGCTACTTTCTGAAGAGGAATTTTAAGCCAGCAATATGGTTGGTCTGTCAAGGGATCACATCCAAAGACCTTCTAGGTCTATGTGATCCAGCTACAATTCAGACATGATTTGCATTACAGTATGATCTCGTTGTAATACAGACATGCTCCTAGTACACACCTTCAATCCCTAACAATACAGGTAAGGCTAGTTTGTAGAATGAAACAGTCATGTTTGAATGTTAAGTCAGAGGAGAGGAGTGCAGTAGGGTTGAGTTCGTGGCAGTTCAGAGGGTGGAGGTTTAGTTCAGAGGCAGGCTTTACCAGGACAGTTTTACAGAGAGAACAAGATAGATACAGACGAAGACAGAAGGAGCCAGAAGATTAGAACAGATTGCTAGAGTTAGTTTGAAGATCGGCAAAGCAATTCAGTGAGAAGCTGAGAAAAGCCAGATTGAATCAGTCATCTTGGAGAAGTTTGTTCCAGAACAGCTGAGTTGAACTGGCCAGCCAGAGTTCAGAAAAAACTGCAAAGGGTGAATTGATTCAGCAGTAAGCCTCTGATATGACAATTATAGGAGGGAAATAAAAGTTACTTTTACAACTTTGTGTGTTCTCATTCACCTCTTTCCACCCCCTTACTTATTCCCTTTCAATCCTCTAACACTAGGTAGGAGACAAAGGATAGAGGGGAGAAAGAAAGAGAAATCCCCAAATAAAGTCAGGGGTAGGAAAGGGGACAATGATATTATTAGACTATTTCATACTGATTAGGGGATTTGAGTTCCTTGGGCCAAGTTTAAACTTTACTGTCAGGGTATCTTCTTTTTGTCTCTTCACACAAGACTATTTGACAAACTAAATCCAACAGCATCCAAACAGTCAATAGCTCCTCTACTCTTGGGGTCCTAGTATTTTTATGTCCTCTGAAAATTCCCAGAACTCCAAATATCATACACAAGCATAAACTATCTGCAGTTGCCAAAAATCACACCCTTGTCAGAGCAAGAGGCAAATCATAGTCACCTTCCATGAATCGAGCCAATATTCCACACCTGAGATTAAAATGAAAACACATTTCTGTAGTATTTCTGTGTTTTCCAAAGTAACCAACATTCTTGCTACAGGGTTACTTCAGATTGTCCACTGCAGCTGACTATGACTAACTGTGTGACATGTGAAATTCTGGGGACTTTCAGAGGGTATATAAATGCTAGGGCCCTGAAAGGTGGGTTGGGTTGTTGTTTGGTTGCTGTTGGTTGGCGTTGATTGCTGTTGTTTGTGGTTTGTTAAATAGTACGCAAAAAAGAAACCACAAGAAGAGATTAGATATCCTGATGGTAAAGATCAAACTTTCGCCAAGAACATGCCCCTGATCAGCAGGGAGAATTCTAACTATAAAATCACCCTCCTTTCCCCTTTATCCTTTTTTCTCTCATATCTAGTGTTAGAGGATTGAAGGGGTGGAGAAAGGAGAAGAAAGAAGAACCTATAAAGTAGCAAAACATTGGCTATAAATGGCACTCAAACATTTAGTAGGTTTCTGATCAGAAAAACAGAAACAAAAGGGCAGAGAACCCATGTTAAACAGGTTGATCAGACAGGACAGACAGGGAAACTCAACAACATTGATTTAGGATGGCTCTCAGTATAAATCCCAGAAATGTTGTAGAGAGTACATGGAGCTTCCTTCACTTGGTTATCCCTAGCATTCTAAGGATTTCCCCTAAGTGTTCGGGACCTCTACTGAAACCAAACTGAGATTTTTGGCTTTGAAGCTAAAAGGAATTTTAAGATTAATTTGTATAATAAAGACACTGTATTACATAAAGAAGCAAGGTCAGAGGAAGATAAATAGGGAGTTATTTTAGCATTTAATCTTAATTTTGATTAATTTAAATTTTTTATTCTAGCATCTCCTTGATAGGAGGGTTTTGGGAGCTCTTTACTATTATGAATTGCCGATTTTATTATTCTTTCCAGATAAGTTTATATTTTAATTAAAGCAACCCACCTATTTGTCATTTTTAAAAATTTTGTTACCTAGTTTTTTTGTTAAGCTCAAAACAAAGCAAAACAACAATAAAAAAGTGTTCCTCATTTAGGGAAAAACCAGGTTATTTTTAGTTATGTCTCCCCATTTTGTCCCAAATACTTGCAAGTTGAAAGTCAGTAATTATCACATATAATGCCAGCGTATGTCCACATGGCAGTTTATTTCCAGATGCTGCTTTTTGAAAATCTTGTTCTCATTTTTTTTCCTTTACTCAAAAAATCGCCCATCTATACTAAGTAGGGTATGTTTGTTTCAGGGCTGCCTTTGAGTTCTGCTTTCTCAGTTTTCACTCTGACAATGGTTTCTCTCACTGTGTCTTGGGGGTTATGCTGCATGTTTATCCAACCCTGAGGGCATGCAAGACACTGGGCATCTTCACTAGAGAGCAAAAAAAGTTCCTTCTGAGCCAGGAATTGTTGTGATAGGAGGGAATGCCTGTCATAGGTCATGGGTGTTTCTTTCCCTTGCTACCTCTACTCTTTGGCATCTTTATGATCAGGTGCTCATGACCTCGTGTAATCTCTCAACTCCTTTCCATGAAATTGCTATGTTTCTTTCTTTTAACATCTCTAACATTTGATGTCAAACCCAAGCAACAGAAAAATAAGCTAATAGAAATAGTCTTGCCACTGCTTTCTTCTGTTTCTCCTCTTGCTAGGCTAACTAGAGTGCTGACAGCCTCTCAGAGCATCTGCTTCTGCCCCCTTCCCATCTGATCTGATTTTCTGCCTAGGATTTCTCCTCTCTCTGGGCTTCTTTCTGATGGCCCCACACTTTGTTCTGGTTTCATATTTCTCTTAGGCTTTGACATAGAAAACTCCACTCTAGTAATTTGTTGTTAGCATTTGAGAACCCTACCCTTTCCAAACTTGTACTCTGAATATTTCCTCCTGGACAGTTTTGCTCTATTGGCCTCCAGGTTTCCCCAGTTTCACCCCTTCCTACACCTGGCAGTTTGTCTTGTATATCTGTTCTGCCTTCCTTGGTTCTGCCTAAATCTACCACCTCCTTAAACAATATTGGATCAGCTTCTGGGCTCTACCCAAATGTATTGGTATTTCAGAATGCTGATCTGTTAGCCCTGGTTCTCATAATCTCAAAGGTAAATATGGCCCTCAATGATATTTGGCCTTTTCTTTCCACCTTCTCTCAGGATTGCTAAATCCATCCCCCATTCCCAACCCCCAACTATTTTTTTTGTCTAGAGTCCTCCTAACTAAAACTTGTTTACAATTCCTTTTAAAGATATCTGTTTCATTCGATCCCAACACCACCCTATTCACTACCTCCAGGACACGGCTTATATTTCTCCCACCAGCCAGTTGAGCCTATGGAGCATGGCTGCCCTTGAGAGCCAGTCTCAACTCTCTCCAAAAGGTTAAACGTGCCATTGTTCCCATTACTGATTCCAGTGTTTCTGCCCAGACTCATCATGAAAGATTGCATTTTCTATAACAGTGAGTTACCCTTTACCTTTGTTCCCCCCCCCCAAAGCTGCACACCACTCTTCCATCTGCTCAGATCCCGGCACAGCTCTCAGACACAGACTCCAACAATTTGTACTTAAGCCTGTGTTATTTCAGGGTTGTTATAATGTACGTGACTGTCATACTTAATCATCTGTTGCTTGGCCGACTTGTTATTTGAGCTTATGTTAACAAATGATCTAAATGATAAGACCTATGACTATTGCATAAAATATTTCATGCAGATAATACTATTCCTGTTTTACTTAAGATGTACACATGCTGACAAGTGCCTATGCATGAGAATGTATACCCATATAGAATATTTTAAAATTGTATCATCAATGCATTTCTCTTACAATGTATTACAGACAATAGTTTTGTGATACAATACACAGGCTTCTTGCATATGAATTTTCATTTAAATATAATTATTTTATTCACATAATGATGTTTTCAGGATTTTAAAAACAAGCCAAGTAAATACAAAAAGGTATGGCCAGGTGTGGTACCTATCTTTAATCCTAGCATTTGGAAGGTTGGATTAAAGGGAGGTGGATCTGTGAGTTTTAGAGTAGCCAGGGCAACATAGTGTGATCCTGTCTCAAAAAAGGGAGGTATGATGACATAATTGCACTTTTGATTGGAAATGTTTACAAGAAATACATTTGTGATACAGGAGAAACAAAATTGATTCATTAAATTGATTGGTAAGTCAGAGGACTTACTAATAAACTGCTTAGGAATCATTAACTTATGCAAAGTAGAGTTTAGTTAAAGGAGCACTGCCTCCAATACAAGTGTAAGCCAAGTAGTGTGCTGACCAGGCTTGCTAGAAATTGTAGGAAAGAAAATTTTGTACGGTAATTGAAGTTTAGGGTTGCTGAGAAACAACTTCTGCTAATGTTTGTTCACCAAGATTGATTCCCAATTAAGCTCCATTTTCATAACACAAGGAGACAACCTTGCCTCACAAGCAGCCATTAGGCCCATCCCTACATAAAAGGACATGCCTCTAATGAACCACCAAAGTAGGCAGCACAGGAACACAACCATCATTAAGTCCTGGTCTGCCATTAAGACTTCTGTGCTCTTATCAGAAAAAGCATAATTCTGCAGGTGGTCAAGATGGAACCTGGTAATAGCCTTTTGCCAAAAGAACAGCACTGGTGTGCTTAAAAAATAATGCTGACAACATCTTTTTGCTTCATAATGTCCTCTCTCAGAGTGGCCAGACTTACATTCTTCTGTCTCTGTTTGTTTATTTAATTTTACTTATTCACTTTACATCCTGCTCACTGCTCCCCTCCTGGTTACCCATCACAATCCTTTTGCCCATCCCCACTTCCCTTTTCCTCTGAGTGGGTGCTCTCCATGGATATCCCACCCCCCACACAGTCTGGCACATCAAGTCTCTGTGACGCTAGGCCCATCCTCTCCCAATGAGGCCAGACAAAGCAGCCCAGCTAGAAGAACATATCCCACGTGCAGGCAACAGCTTTTGGGACAGCCCCTACTCCAGTTGTTCAGAACCCACATGAAGACCAAGCTGCACATCTGTTAGTTATGTGAGGGAGGCCTAGGTCCACCCCGTGTATATTCTTTGGTTGGTGGTTCAATCTATGAGAGTCCCAAGGGTCCAGGTTAGTTGACTCTGTTGATCTTCCTGTGAAGTTTCTATCCCTCTTGGGGCTTGCAAACCTTCCTCTTATTCTACCATAAAGAGTCCCCAAGCTCTATTCTCTGTTTGGCTGTGGAAATCTGCATCTGTTTTAGTCATGCTGGGTGAAGCCTCTCATCAAACAGCCATGATAGACAGCTGTCTGCAAGCATAGCAGAGTATCATTAATAGTGTCAGGGATTGGTGCTTGCCCATGGGACAGGTCTCAAGTTGGGCCAGTTATTGGTTGGTCATTCCCTCAGTCTCTGCTCCATCTCCCAGTTCCTGGATTTCTCGTAGACAGGACAAATTTTGGGTTGAAAGTTTTGTGGATTGGTTGGGGGTCCCTATTGCTTCACTGGGGTTCTTGCTTGGCTACAGGAAGTGGCCTTTTCAGGTTTTGTATTCCCAATGCTATAAGTCACAGATAAGGTCACACCCATTGATTCTGGGGTGCCTCCCTTATCCCAGGTCTCTGTGTCTTCCTGGACATGTCCCTTGACCACATCAGATGCAGATTTCCGTTCATTTTCACGGTTATCTGATCATCTCTCCTGCCCTTCCGCACACCTGATCCCAACCCTTCCTTCATTCCTCTCCCCATCTCCTCTCCTGTCACTCAGTTCCCTCCCTCCATCTGCCTCTTCTGACTATTTTATTCCCCCTTCTAAGTGAGATTCAAGCATCTTTGCTTGTGTTTCCTTCTTGTTTAGCTTCTTTGGGTCTGTGGAGTGAGTATCCTGTACTTTATGGCTAATATCCACTTATAAATGAGTACATACCATGCATGTCCTTTTGGGTCTGAGTTACCTCACTCAGGATGATGTTGCCAAGTTCTATCCATTTGCCTGCAAAGTTAATGATGCCTTTGTTTCTAATAACTGAAATGTATTTCGTTGTGTAAATAAACCATATTTTCTGTATCCATTCTTCAGCTGAGGGGCATCTAGGTTGTTTGCAGCTTCTGGCTATTATGACTAAAGCTGCTATGAACATAGTTGAGCAAGTCTTTGTGGGATGGCGTCTCTGTTTTATTTTTCAAAGTGTAATCTGGGTCCTAGACCTGAAGGAGATTTAAGGATGCTGTTCTTAAATATGTATGTAAAACATATAAGCCTAAGGCCTATATAAGCTGGTAAAATTTTCTGTTCAAGACTATTTGTCCTTTTTGTGCATTAGCCAGTAGCATGCTATTATTAAAAGAGCCTTTTCTTCTTCATCTCATACTGTATGGAGTGGTTTATTATTGAAAAGACATATTAATTCCATAACATCAATAAAATAATTTTATCATTTCCAGAGTTTCTGGAAAATAAATTCAACTGGATTATTTCATCAATTAAAAAAAATCTTCTATCTAGAAGAAAGGAAAAAATTCATCTACTCTTATATTTCTTAGATCCTTTTCTCTACCTTCCCTTGTCATTTTGAAGAGTAATGAATAGTCATTAGTGGTCTTCTACAGTTCCACAGGAGAACAAATGCCTCTCAGCTCAACACTGAAATCACAGAGTTAACATAATTTCTTCTGTCTTTCTGGCAACCAGATAAATTATTCTCAAAGCTTATTTAGAATCTCTCTTATTTATAACTCTTACTAGAATGTCTATCCTAAAACTATCATGCTCTGAAGAGGTTAAAAGAAAAAGAAGCAGAGGGGCTTAAAAGAGTCCTTTGAATATTCTAAGTCGAAAAGGGTTGCCCTAAGATGTACAAACTACAGACAATTTAACAGAATATAAACTGATAATCTCAATTTGTTAAATTATAGCATGTGCATAATTAACATTTAACCTTTCAATAAGGTTTCCATACTTTGTTATACTGCTAAGTCTCATAGTATTAAAAAAGATGAGGGGTCACTGCTTTCACTTGTCTACCTGCTGTTGACAACACCAGGCTTAAACAAATAGTTCCAATCAAAGGCTCACACAGGTGGCCCCAATTAAACTAAACTGGTCACAAAATATAACCAAAGTCATAAAGCTGGGGAAGGGCCTGGTAGGGATGATGAGAATGTGATTGAAATGGGAGTAAGATAACAATGACAGCGAGAGACAATAATCAGAATGCATTATATATGCGTGTGTGTGTGTGTGTGTGTGTGTGTGTGTGTGTGTGTGTGTGTATGAAATAACCAAAGAACAAAATTAATAAAAAAAAATACTTCTCTGTAGGCAAAGCAATCTGGGAACATGTGTTAAATAGCTTCTTTATCAAGTTATTTAATTTTAGATGCTAAGAGTCTATCAAGCAGTTCTCTTGGCAACAATGCTTCTTGTATATAAATCTACATGATTTGCTTGTCTGCTCACAGTTGAGGAAAATATATAATGCTAATCATGAATATAATATGTTTTCAGTTTTAAATATAAAAGAGAAAATAAGATAAAAGAGAACTGTGGGTAGATGAGGGTTGTAATATCTACATTGTAGAAGAATCAAGTAAGTTGCTCAAGGTTTGTGAAATATGAAACCTAAAGATTATATGCATGGTTACCCACTTTGGTTATTAAAATTTATGTTTGATGATTCAAGGTTAAACCTCATAAAGTCAAAATTCAACACTCCAACTGATGTGTAATTCTCCGTTTACAAGACTGTAAAAGTATTGAATTCACTCTAAATAATATTTATGAAATTTGCATTGAGAACAAGGATATATGTTTAAACATTAACCTGCTAGATAGCCACTGCATTAACAGTAGAAAAATATTTTATTAAAAGAATTATTCCTACCTGATACATTCCTACTGAATTGCATGACAATTATAATTTTCTAATAATTATACAGTTATTTTTATGAATACATAATTAAATATATTGTGCCTTAAGTCCTCTAGATTGATGATTAAATACACTACCAATAAAAATAATGAGTTTTTCTGCATTACACCCCTGGAAAATGAAGATGACTAAATGATTTTATTAAGTAAGAAAATATTCTATCTAGTCCTGAGGGAAAAGCTGTACTCATAAATCTATTAAAACCTGTTTTGCTTAGAAGATATTTGGAATTTTTGTGGTATATTATAATTGATTAAGTAGTAATAATCCTATTTTTTATTTTATTTTCTCATTCTTATTTCTCTCTTCTCTCCCCTCTGTGTGTGTGTGTGTGTGTGTGTGTGTGTGTGTGTGTGTGTGTGTGTGTGTGTGTGATTGAGTGCTGTGCCCATAGAAATCAGAAGAGGAAGCAAGAGTTGCAGGTGGTTGTGAACTCAGGATCTCTCGAAGAGCAGCAAGTGCTCTTAACCACTAAGCCATCTCTCCAGCCTCAAATGATAAAGATATTCTTAGTTTTTATTTTGCTTTAGTTTTCTGTTTCATCTGAAACAACATCTTACATAGATGGCTGGCCCTGAATTCTCTATGTAGTCAAGGATGATCCTCAACTTCTGAACCTCCAGATTCTACCTTCAAAATAGCAGAATTTTGGCTTCACCAAGACTATAGATAAAGATATTTTGTGCTTCATTAATTATATTTTGATATGATTGCTTACCCACCCAGATCTCTTACTTCATTTAAACAAAAATTTTATATTTGTAAGAATCATTTCTACAGACACACACACAAATTCGAAGCAAATGATTAAATTACATTTCTAATTTAACCTTTATTTACAATAGTTAAGAATAGCTAAAGATTTATATGAACTCTTCTAATCAAAGTTGAAACACTGAGTATTAATTTGCTCTGTTTAAAGAAACATGACCAAAAGGGGCTTAAAGGAGAAAAAGTTTAATCTGAAATATAGCTATAGAGGGATAGAGTCCTCACAGTAGTGAAGATATGGCTTGGAAGCAGGAGTCGGAAGCTGGCTGATCACATGTCACTCACACAAGAAACAAGGAGGGAGATCAGGAGGTGGAGGAAGCTATAAACTCTATGCTTTTTCCCAGTGATCTTATACTCCGCATCTGGCCTTCACACTAACTTTGCTGTTGTTGAAGAAGGCATGCCAAGAGCAGAAAGCTGAAAGATCACATCTTCAAATACAAACATGAAACACACACACGGAAACCAGAAGAGACTGCACTCTGCACACATCTCTGACTCCAGAGGAAAACACCAAACGCCATCTGGAACCCTGGTGCACGGAGGCTCCCGGAAAGGGCAGCGCAGATCTTCCTGGTTGCTGCCGCCACGGAGAGCTCGTAGGCAGCACGCCACGAGCAAACTTGAGCCTCGGGACCACAGGTAAGACCAACTTTTCTGCTGCAAGTGACCTGCCTGGTGAACACCAGACACAGGCCCACAGGAACAGCTGAAGACCTGTAGATAGGAAAAACTACACGCCCGAAAGCAGAACACTCTGTCCCCATAACTAGCTGAAAGAAAACAGGAAAACAGGTCTACAGCACACACAGGCTTATAGGACAGTCTAGCCACTGTCAGAAATAGCAGAACAAAGTAACAATAGAGATAATCTGATGGCGAGAGGCAAGCGCAGGAACCCAAACAACAGAAACCAAGACTACCTGACATCATCGGAGCTCAATTCTCCCACCAAAGCAAACACGGAATATCAAAATACACCAGAAAAGCCAGATCTAGTTTCAAAATCATATCTGATCATGATGCTGGAGGACTTCAAGAAAGACGTGAAGAACTCCCTTAGAGAACAAGTAGAAGCCTACAGAGAGGAATCATAAAAATCCTGGAAAGGTTCAGGAAAGCATAATAAACAAGTAGAAGCCCATAGAGAGGAGTCACAAAAATCCCTGAAAGAATTCCAGGAAAACACAATCAAACAGTTGAAGGAATTAAAAATGGAAATAGAAGCAATCAAGAAAGAACACATGGAAACAACCCTGGATATAGAAAACCAAAAGAAGAGACAAGGAGCTGTAGATACGAGCTTCACCAACAGAATACAAGAGATGGAATAGAGAATCTCAGGAGCAGAAGATTCCATAGAAATCATTGACTCAACTGTCAAAGATAATGTAAAGCGGAAAAAGCTACTGGTCCAAAACATACAGGAAATCCAGGACTCAATGAGAAGATCAAACCTAAGGATAATAGGTATAGAAGAGAGTGAAGACTCCCAGCTCAAAGGACCAGTAAATATCTTCAACAAAATCATAGAAGAAAACTTCCCTAACCTAAAAAAAAGAATACCCATAGCATACAAGAAGCCTACAGAACTCCAAATAGATTGGACCAGAAAAAGAAGCTGGAAAGAACCAGATGCCCTTCAACAGAGGAATGGATACAGAAAATGTGGTACATCTACACAATGGAATATTACTCAGCTATCAAAAACAATGACTTTATGAAATTAAGTAGGCAAATGGTCGAACTGGAAAATATCCTGGTGAGGTAACCCAATCACAGAAAAACACACATGGTATGCACTCATTGATAAGTGGCTATTAGCCCAAATGCTTGAATTACCCTAGATGCCTAGAACAAATGGAAACTCAAGGCGGATGATCAAAATGTGAATGCTTCACTCCTTCTGTAAAAGGGGAACAAGAATACCCTTGGTAGGGAATAGAAAGGCAAAGATTAAAACAGACACAGAAGGAACACCCATTCAGAGCCTGCCCCACATGTGGCCCATGCATATACAGCCATCCAATTAGACAAGATGGATGAAGCAAAGAAGTGCAGGCCGACAGGAGCCGGATGTAGATCTCTCCTGAGAGACACAGCCAGAATACAGCAAATACAGAGGCGAATGCCAGCAGCAAACCACTGAACTGAGAATAGGACCCCGTTGAAGGAATCAGAGAAAGAACAGGAAGAGCTTGAAGGGCTCGAGACCCCATATGTACAACAATGCCAAGCAACCAGAGCTTCAGGGACTAAGCCACTACCTAAAGACTATACATGGACTGACCCTGGACTCTGACCTCATAGGTAGCAATGAATATCCTAGTAAGAGCACCAGTGGAAGGGAAGCCCTGGGTCCTGCTAAGACTGAACCCTAGTGAACGTGATTGTTGGGGGAGGGTGGCAATAGGGGAGGATGGGGGGGAACACCCATAAAGAAGGGGGGGGGGGGGGGTTAGGGGGATATTGGCCCGGAAACCGGGAAAGGGAATAACACTCGAAATGTAAATAAGAAATACTCAAGTTAATAAAAAAAAAATCACGTGCCCAGGGATTAAAACAAAATTAAAGCTCTTCATTACAGCACAATAAAAAAAACACAACTATTACAAGTGTGTGTGGTGAAGAATGGGGCCTTAGGAGATTAAAAACCTTGGCTTACATCCAAAAAAATGCAATTTTGAAAGAATAGCAAATACAGAAAATTTGAAAATAAATCAACACTCAGTTTTCTCTCCAATAAAAAAAAAGAAACACACACACACACAGAGACACACACACACACACACACACACACACACACACACACGTATGCACGCACCCACACATGCATGCGAGGGAGAGAGGAGAGGGGACAGAGGGGACAGAGGGGGGAGGCGAGATGGAGGAGAGAGGGGAGAGGGTAGTGAGGAGAGAGGGGAGAGGGAAGAAAGGAGAGAAGGAAGAGGGGGGAGAGGGGAAAGGGGTAAGGAAAGGAGGAGAGCGGAAAGAGAGAAGGAGAGAGCTGGAAGTAGGGTGAGGCGACATATGCCTCCAACTAGGCCATACCTCCTGAAGGTTCCACGATGTTCCCAAGTATGTCACCTGCTAAGGAACAATTGTTCCTGAGCTTAGGGAGTTTTGATTGCCAATCTTGGCTGTCAACTTAAATACAACATCTGAAGTCAATCAAAGTCTGAGCATTATGAAGGATTTTCTTTCATTTTTTCTCTCTTTTTTCTTTATAGATACTTATTTACATATCTCTTACTTTTTGTTTTCAAATTTCTTTAGCTTTGATTAACAAGCTCTCTTGCCCTTCTCTATCACATTCTCCCCCATTTCCACTTAATTTCATTCAATATTTTATTTTTTATGAATTTTCCTCTCATGTATCACATCCTGACCACAGTTTCCCCTCTCTGCTCTCCTCTCAGTCCCTCTCCCCACCTGCCCTACCCTCCCATGTACTCCTTCCATTTCCCTTTAGGAAAGTGCAGGCTTCCCATGCATATCAGCCAAACATGGCACATCAAGTTGCCACATGACTAGGCACCTTCCATCATATTAAGGATGGACAAAGCAACCAGTTAGAACAAGAGTCAGGGACAACCCCTGTTCATTTGCCAGGTTTTAAGTTGTTGAAAATTATTTTTCTATCTTCTGAAGGAAACTTCATTCTGAGTTCCCTCCATTTTAAATGAAACTGTCATCCAAAACAAATAAATTCCTTCCTATTATGAAATAAGGGAAGAAAAATGACTAGTTCTAGCAAATTGAAATACTAGATTTATATCAATATTAAAAGTGGTGAGATGCTGAAACACAGTCTAAGAATGTAGTCACGTGAGATTTTAAGTGCTTGTGAGAATTCTCCAGGAAACTAAGATAAGGATCTTGTGACCTCAATTTCCTAAAAATAATAAAAATTAGAGTTGTTCTTGGAATATGTTCTCATGCTCCTCCCAAGTATAGTAGATAGGAGTGAGTTTACTTTGGATTATTCATTACAACTGGCATTGTTATTTGTTTATATGCCTCTATGGAAAGACATGTTTCTGCTAACAAAATAAATGGCCAACATTCGAATGACTTCTAATAGAACCCCATTTCCCTTTATGATCGTTAAAATTAAAATATAAGATCTAGTTGTACTGGACAGTCCAGTGACATTGTGATTTCTACCACATTTGACTTCTTATTTCTAACATTGATATCTGTAATATTTGGTAAGTGAGAAGAGAAAGCTTTTTATTTGAAAAAGTACTATATTGCTATCTAATTTCTTCCATATTGTAACTTTTAATTTATATTCCTAAACTAAAATACCAGTCAACTATTATTAATTATTAATACCAAGATAATAAAATAGATCAGGTCACTATTCACAAATAAGAGTGATAATAAATGATACATAAAAGATCAATCTTTCCTTAGAATTAGAGCTAGCCACTCTACAGTGTGCTCTGACTTTAAGACCAGGCTGGACAAAAGAAAAAACAAAATTAAAAGATAATAGAATATTTTAAATACTCAAAATATAAAACAAGATATCTATAGAATGCAAATAACTCTAGATACAGGGGGAACATCTAGTCCATATGTTTTTTTGCAGTGTTTAATATAATAATTTATTAATTCTTCAGGAATTTCATACATGTTTACAATGCATTTTGAACATATCCTCCCCGCCTCTCCTAGATGCTACCTCATCCTTCAAAATTCCATGTTTTCATTTTCTTTCCTGTTTATTTGTGTGTTTTGTTTTGTTTTTTATAATACACTCAGGCAAATCTGTGCTGTCTGTATGCTCGTGAGTGTGAGGCCATTAGGCACAGTCAACCTAAGAGAGACCACTCTTGACTCTCTGTGAAGCTATTACCTGCTAAAAGCTATGCACCTGTGGGTCTCATGAATGCCTCCCCAGTCTGTGATAGAATGTTGACTGGCTTGATTCCGTGCAGATCTTGTGCAGACAACCAAACTGCTGAGAGTTCCTGAGTACAGAGGTCCTGGAATGTCCAAAAAATAGTTTCGCTCCAATCCCCCAACCTCTGACTCTTATAATAATCATCATCATCATCATCATCATCATCATCATCATCATCATCATCATCATCATCATCATCATTATTATTATTATTATATTTCTTTACTTACATTTCAAATGTTATTCCCTTTCCTGGTTTCCTGTCCATAAGCTCCCATCCCCTTCCTCTCCCCCATATGGGTGTTCCCCCCATTCATCTCCCTTACTGCCCCCCCCATTTCCCTGCACTGGGGGTCCAACCTTGACAGGACCAAGGGCTTCCCCTTCCACTGGTGCCCCAACAAGGCTATTCTCTGCTACATATGCAGTTGGAGCCATGGGTCAGTCCATGTATAGTCTTTAGGAAGTGGTTTAGACCCTGGAAGCTCTGGTTGGTTGGCATTGTTGTTCTTCTGGGGTTGCAAGCTCCTTCAGTTCTTTCAATCCTTCCTCTAATTCCCCCCAAGGGGGTCCTGTTCTCAGTTCAGTGGTTTGCTGCAAGCATTGACCTCTGTATTGGATGTGCTCTGGATGTGTCTCTCAGGAGGGATCTATATCCGGTCCCTCTCAGCATGTACTTTTTAGCTTCATCAATCTTATCTAGTTTTGGTGACTGTATATATATGGGCCACATGTGGTAGTCCATATGTTTTAAAAGCAACATAATATTTAACATGGTTCTATTTATCTAGTTCCTTAATCTGATACTTTTACTTCATTAGGCCAGAAAGATTTTTTGATTTAGATGTACTTCCTATAACATGTCACATATAAATGCTGTCCAGATGCAGAGAGGAAAAACAGAAGAAATTACAAGCCAAGCCTTGTCATGATGACTAGTGAAGTTGATATGATCCAGGAGTTTCTTCTAAAGACTGTTTCCTGTCTCTTCAGATTCATCTATATTAGATTCTAGGTGTAAAAGTAATTTTTATTTGCCTGATTTGATTGTTGTCTTGGAAGCTTACTGCTGAATAAGCTCACCCTTTCTAGTTCTTTCTGAACTATGGCTGGCTGGTTCAATTCAGCTGTTCCGGCTCAAACTCATCTCCAAGGTGACTGATTTAAACTGGCTTCCTCCAGCTTCTTCTGAATTGCTCTGCTTCTGAACATCACCAACCTTCTGGAACTCACGTGAACTCAACCCCACTCAACTGAACTGTACTGAACTGCCTGTAATGTACTATACTGAAGGCAACTCTACTGTACTGTCTTCTCTACTGAACTCTCTTTCTACACTGCTATGGCTTAAGTTGCCTCTCTTTCCTGTGCTGTATCCCGAGAGTTGAGTGTAGTCTATCTTGTCAAATCTTTAATTTGTTACTTTGTCTACCTTCAATTAGAAGTCACTTTTAAACATGCCTCCTTCTATAAACTAACCTTACTTTCATTGTTTGCAGTTAAAGGTGTGTACTACGGGCATGTTTGTATTCCAGCCAGAGGGAATAGAGGTTTGTGGCGTGTCTGCATTCCATCCATATCACATAGACCTAGAAGGTCTTTGGATGTGATCAGAGTAGCCGTGTTGCTGTATTAAAATTGCTCTACACTAGGAATGAGCATTTCTAGCATTGAGAGACATTAATAATATTTAAAAATTATTTATTACTTTGGCCTCTGCATTCACTATATGATGCTTGGATAACAAGGAGCACTGAGAACTACAGTTCCCAGAAAGAAGACACACCTATATTGTGCATCCTACACAGGTTGACTAGACTTGTAATGATTGTGTCAAGATTGGAATATTGTAGGTCTAGTGTCTACTTACAAATTATCCTGGGCACAGTGAGGCTTATGAATTGCTATTGTCATCCTCTGTGTATTCCCTAACATCCTTGTGACCATTAGGTAAAGCCATTGGAATATAGGAACAAACCCCTAGCTTCCACCAAACTCAAAGCAAAGAATGTTCTTAGACAGCATCTGACGACTAAAGACTCTTGAGTATGCTGTAACGCACCTACCTGATGTGCCCACTAATGTGTTTGAAAAGCAAGTTGAGTAACTGCTCTTTGTTCTGTTATTACAAAAATATTACAAACTTATTATTTTAGAACACACAATATTTGGGGTAACCTAAATCTGTATTCTAGACCATGATCACTCACCCTTGTCTCCAGAATAAAGTATCTTTTATTCCTTTTGAAGTGGGAGCTGTATATATTTTAGTCATTCTATAGAGCTTTAAGAGTGAGGAGAATATTTAGTAAGATAATAGTAAAGATATATGTGGAGAATAAATTCAAGAGATAAATGCTGTATTGTGACTCTAATAGTAACATCGTGTTATAGAAATTAAAAGAGAAGAAAGATTTCCTGGCATGCCTAAAGCCCTGGGTTTGATCCTCAGCAGCTGATGGGCCTGGGTGTGGCTGGAAATCAATCTTCCAAGTCTTTTTACAAGAAAACAAGAATGTCTGGTGACAAATTTGCTAATGATATGTGTTTCAAAAACTTAAGTTGCAGGAAATATTCAAGTGTTGAAAAATAAAACAATGAATAAATTAGAAGAAAAACCCATGTGCTGCAGAAAAAAAGTTTTCTGAACTTCTAGGTAAAGAAAGCCAGTACTTTTTGTTATTCAAAGTCTGCTGTGATCTGAGTCTCCAGTAACACACAACCCACCCGAGCCAGCTTGTTTGAGGTTAATATTGTACACAGTACCTCACCAAAACCTTCCATTTCGAAAATTTCAACCAGAAACTATCAGAGTGACCTCTATATACTTTCAAATTAGATGAGAGTGCTTCAATTTTCTCTAATGGATGTTCTGTCCTTTTTTCCCTGTGGACAATTATCCTGTAGCAGGAAATAAAAATAAAAGATAATGTTTTTCATTAACTAGGAAAGCTATTTTGTGAAAGTTGAGGGTGCAGAAATTAGTCCCCTCTCAACAATACTTTTCAAAAATGTTTCTGGTCATGTCTACTTTCATTTTTCCCTTCTTTGAGGTTTATGAACTTGTACTATTTGTCTTCTGTCATGAAGTTGGAATTTCAATCCAATGTTCTGTATTCAGTAGGCACCCAGAAAATGAGTACTAACAGCATGATCCATACTACTCAGAACTGAGCCATTATCTAAGTGTGGTTGTGAGGCTCCAAAAATGGGATGATAGAATAATACAACATGACTCCCTGTTGCAAAACACACGAAGTAACTATTTATTCTGTATAGTCACAATGCTATATATTTATAAGACACAGATATTAATGCACTTTTTTAAAATCTAAAAGTCTTATGCATTCTCTCATCAGGGTTGGGGAATATTATCTCCTGCTATTTGAGCAACATGATTGGAGAAATTGTCTTTGATCACAATCCGTACCTAAAGATTAGACTAAAAGTCTGGACTTTTTGGAAGAGAACAAAAGAACCTTTGGGCAAAAGTACTCTCATTCTTTCAATCAAGTTCAATGTGCTCAGATAATACTAAAAGCTTTACTAAGAACCAGTCCAAGAAAAGTGGCCTTATACTTATTTCAAATCATTAATATTAAAAACAGTAATTGGTCATTTTATTTACTCTGAAGGACTGCACATTCTGTACTTGAAGACCATTTTCAGAAGTCCCATAGTTTCTTCTTCTCCATCAAATTGTTAAAACAATTTTATCTTTTAAAAAATATTAAGAAGCAAGATTTGGGCTTAAAATGTTTACTTGTTACCAGCATCCCTTTGGTGGTCTGTTTTCTACCTATGCACCTTGTTTAATTACAAGCTTATATCCTGTCTTGGTATCTCAAACAACTAGGATGTGAACATAATATGCATGTTCCAGGGACAGCCCTTCATTCTAATTTTCTATTAAAACAAAGAAAATAAAGACTTCTAGAGAGCTATGGTGGTAAAGCTAATAAAGGGAACATTCAGATTAAATCCTAAATGTTGGTCAAACTCCAAGACAATGCCATCATTATCTGCTATGCTGTGCCCCTAAATCTAATGACCCTAAGAGTTCTATGCTTGTGAACATATTAGTTCTTGACTATTTCAGTTTTGAAGTGAAAAAGGACAAGTTATAGTAGAAATGAAGAGTTAGCATGTCCTGAATATCTACAATTTGTGAGTCAACCTATCTATGGAAATTACCAGTATTATTTCATTTTTTAAAGAGGGGACAACGAGAGTTAAAGGGAGCTCTTCAGGTCACACAATAGATGAATGGCAGATGTTCAAGTCTATATTTGTCTGCCTCCCCCAACTCAGGTCTCTATACCATATAGGGTTTAAACCACCTTCAACTTAATGGTTTTTTCCAGGCTCACAGAATAATCACAGACAAGTGCTTCTGATGAGTCTCATCCTCTAGAAGGGAAGAAACAGATACTTCAAAGTAGAAAGCCAAGGTAGGAAGGTAAAAATGACTAAGTCAACAATATACTCTTTCCCAGCCGGCAGATTCTGAAAGTGTTTGGCTTGCATATGAGGCCCAGCATTGTGCTAGCTCATCTCTAACCTTGTGTCTAATCACATCTCCCCATTTACCACCGCTATCTTCTTTTTTAACTTACATTAATCTAGGTTGAGCAGTGGAAGCAGCATGTCACTGATTTCTCAAAGTAGTCTGAGCCAGACATATTTGAAGTGCACAAAACATTTTGTGCTTCTTTTTATTTGTGAGGACAGCCTGAGAAGCAAAAGCAGAAAACCAAACTGGAGCAAATATGATCTAATTTCTGAGTTTTCAAAAAGATACCTTTTGGGCATATACCCAAAAAGATGCCTATCATCATATAACAAAGAACCGTGCTCCCACTATGTTCATACATAGCCTTATTTATAATAGCCAGAAGCTGGAAAGAACCCAGATGCCCCTTCAACAGAGGAATGGATACAGAAAATGTGGTACATCTACACAATGGAATATTACTCAGCTATCAAAAAAACAATGACTTTATGAAATTCATAGGCAAATGGAGGAACTGGAAAATATCATCTGAGTGAGGTAACCCAGTCACAGAAAAAACACACATGGTATGCACTCATTGATAAGTGGATATTAGCCCAAATGCTTGAATTACCCAAGATACAATCCACAGATCACATGAAGCTCAAGAAGAAATATGACCAAAGTATGGACGTTTCTGTCCTTAGAAGAATGAACAAAATACTCACGGTGGTGGGGGAGGGAAAAGTGGGCTGGTTCAGATATAGGAGGAGATGGGGGAGAAGTACAGAGGGTCAGGGATTTGAAAGGAGTTGTGTAGCAGTGGGAAAGTGGGAACTAGGGGTATCCACTAGAAAGTCCCAGATGCCAGGGACCCAAGAGGTTTGCAGGACCCAACAGGGAGGTTTTAGCTGAAATACCAACAAAGGGGAGAGAGAACCTGTAGAGACCATATCCAGTGGATAGGGGTAGGCCATTGGTTGAGGGATGGGCCACCCACCCACCTCAAAAATATTAATCCAGAATTCCTCCTGTCAAAATGAAATGCAGGGACAGAGTAGAGCAGAGACTGAAGGAAAGGCCATCCAGAGACTGCCCCATCTGAGGATCCATCCCATATGCAGCCACCAAACCCAGTCACTATTGCTGATGCCAAGAAGTGCTTGCTGACAGGAGCCTGATATGGATGTCTCCTGAGAGGCTCTACCAGAGCCTTACTGATACAGATGAGGATGGTTGCAGCTAACCATTGGATGGGGACCCCAGTGGAGAAGTTAGGGCAAGGACTGAAGGAGCTGAAAGGATTTGGAAGATCATAGGAAGAACAACAATATCAACCAACCAGCCCCCCCCCCAGAGCTCCTCGGGACTAAACCACCACCAAAGAGTTTACATGGAGGGAAGCCATGGTTCCAGTTGGATATGGAGCAGAGGATTGCCTCATCAGGCATCACTGGGAGGGGAGGCCCTTGGTCCTGTGGAAGCTCAATGACTCAGGGTAGGGGAATGCTAAGGTGCTGAGGCAGGAGTGGGTGAGCTGGTGGAGTAGCACCCTCATAGAGGCAGGGGCAGGAAGGAGGGGATTAGGGTTTGCGGAGGAAAAACTGGGAATCTCGATAACATTTGAAATATTAAAAAATATTAAATTAATATTAAATATTAAAATTACCTGTATGTGCATATGTTTGTGTGGGCACATGTGAGCACACGTGACTGTGGAGGCCAGACGAATGTGTTGGATCCCCTGGAGCTAGAGCCACAGGTGGTTGTGAGTCACCCCATATGGATGCTGGCAAACCAAATTGGGTACGTTTCAAGAGTAGTAAGCATTCCTAACTGGTGAGCGGTCTCTCCAGCCCAGACTTCATTTTCTTAACCATCACATACTGTATCTCTAGGTGTTAGGTTTGAATACAGCAGGAAAGGTCAATGGAAAAGGCCTAAACTGATGCTAAAGCGGACAATAGAAACAATGTAGCACCTATCTAGAAAATGTTTTTAAATTTATGTAGCTCTTTCTTAGAAGGCACAAATGATATAATTAGCCTCATTTTTTTAAAGGAAAAAAGTCCAGAACATAGGTAAAATAGCTAGGTTCTGGAGTTTGACTTGAATTCAAGTTCCAACTATGTGATAGTTAGTCTTAGTGGTACCTTGACTGAGTAAAACTCACATAGGAGACATATTACTGGGAAAGTCTGTGAGGTCATTTTCAGGGAGAATTAACTGAAGAGGGGAGATCCATATTCAGAGTAGACATCTTCAAATGAGTCTACTCATTTGAATTATGAGCACACACATAATGAGGTCCGATGAAAAGCAGCATGGACCTGACTGTCTTCTTTAGTTGCTGAATGTGTTTATTGCTTTGCCCTTTGTTGTTGTCTTCTCTTCTCTCCTCCTCCTCCTCCTCCTCCTCCTCCTCCTCCTCCTCCTCCCTCCTCCTCCTCCTCCTCCTCCTCCTCCTCCTCCTCCTCCTCCTCCTCCTCCTCTTCTTCTTCTTCTTCTTCTTCTTCTTCTTCTTCTTCTTCTTCTTCTTCTTCTTCTTCTTCTTCTTCCTCTCTCTCTCTCTCTCTCTCTCTCTCTCTCTCTCTCTCTCTCTCTCTCTCTCTCTCTCCAGGAGATCATCATCTTTACCCAAGAAACAGAGGGGCTGGGAATTTAGCTCCCTTGTAGCAAGAGCAAGGCCCTGGTTAGGTCCCAGCTCCGAAAAAATAGAAAAAAGTAAAAAAGAAAAAGAAAAGAAAAAAGAAACAGACAGCTGGGAATACTTCCTGGCCTGAGCTCCTCTGGGCCAAGCTATAACAAACAGAAGGCATACAAAACGGGGCAATAGTCAGATTTGGTCTTGAACTTGGAGGTGGGAGAGCGGCAGTCCTGGAGAGGGAAACAGCAGGAATCCAAGTGAGGACAGCCTGAGTGACTGGACTGGGAGGGAAGGCACTTGGCTCACTCTCCTGTTCCCACCCGGGCAAGAACCAGTTGCTCCTCAACTTTCAGTGGCCTAGAGGCTGCTCCTGGTTGAGCCTCTGGAAGAAGCTTTTGCCAAACTCTTAAGTGCTGATCATGATGGTGCAGGAGGGTGCAGCCTTGATGATCCTGGGGAGGAATCCTGGGGATCCTCTCACAGCCTCCACTGCTCCCAGTGACATTTGTCATGGTATCTTCACCACATCCAAGGGTAGGGTAAGGGTGGCAGCCACCATTCCTGAGATGTCACCAGCTACAAAGCTGATGCCCATAGGTGTCTGGTCTTTCGGCCTTGGCCCATTCAGGTGGCTCTTCAACTGCTCATAGTTGAACCAGTAGAGGGCTGAGAAGGGTACATCTCGAACAGACGTGGGACCCCAGCCCAGCCACAGTGAGCGCCAGCCACCCAGAGCCACTGCAGCTTGAACACAGGCAGCCAGTTTGCAGTATGGCACATGCTGAGCCTGCAGCTTGGTCTGCCCAAGCTCCAAGGGGCTGACCACTGTCACGATGCCCATTTGAGCGAGGGCACCAGCCGTAAAGTTCAAAGGTCAAGGATTGACCACATAGGAAGCCATGAGTTGGTCATAAGCAGTGAAATAGATGGCAGTAGCTGGTACAGTCATCACCAGGGTGGCTGGGAGGCTGCTCCATAGCTTCTTGGTGCCCTCATGCTTCACAATCTTCACAAATGCACTCAAGGTGCCAGTGAACCATGTAGGATCCTGAAACCAGGTGGCGCAGTGAGTACCATTTGGGCACAGGTACTGGGGCTCCAGGACACCATTGCAGTATGGGAGGCACGTCCCTGGGGATTATAGAGAGGAGGGTGATTTGGTGTAGGAGAGACTCCAGAATCTGAGGGTAGTTGTCAATTCACTGGCTACCAAGGGTCTATGAGACTGAAGGCAGACCTTCACCACATCCAGGAGCGTCATGAAGAGGGAGGTGACCACAGCTCCAGCTCCTGAGGCCACAATTTGCTGAAGGGGGCTAATGCCCCCAGGATCCTGGTCATCCATCTTGGAGTTTCAGTCCTGGCTCTGGTCTTTGAGACATGCCACGCCAGGGTCTGGCGGGTCCATAGTGGCTCTGTGGCTGGTGCAGAGTCTGCACGTGTCCGCTGTTGTTCTTTTCTTTTTCTCCTTTTTTATGTCCTTCCAATAAGAACTCACTATTAGCAAGGGACTTCAGGACTTCACCACTAGATTGGGATGCTAAGGCATCCTGCTTTCAGACCTGACCATGTTTATTGGGTTCTTTGCTGCTTTAGTGTGCCAATAGCATTTTAAAAACTACTAATCCCCTATCATGCAAATCTATGTATGTATGTATGTATGTATGTATGTATGTATACATGTATGTATGCATGCATGTATGTTGTATATATGTAGGCATATATGTGCTTATCTCCAGTCTCTGCACACATTCACACAAACTATTTGTTTTGTTTTTCTAGAGAACCTTGCCTAATATGCCTGACATCAACTGGAACTCAGCATATGGGATAAGGCTAGCAGCTAACAGATCTACTAAATAAAATATCTAAGCCATCAAAGTGCAAACAATGGATTCTATGGAGACAAAGCTATATAATGAATGGTACTGAAAAATAAAATCTCAGTCTTACTAGAGATGAACTCCAAAGTATGTAAAGTAATGTTCCAAAGGGATATACAAGAACACTGGACATGCCTTGAGAGGATGTAGAAGTCCTGTCTACATATGTGTTTATCTTAGCCTTGCCTAGAGGAAAAGAGGAAAGGAAGAGTGAAATTCCTTCAACGAAAAGAAAGACCTGGGGGTGAAAGAACAACCAAAGCTTAAGTCCTACTTTCAAACGCAGAGTTTCTATTTATATCTTTAACATGTCTAGATAGGTATTAGCCTTTTCTCTTTAAAAAGGGATTAAAAAAGATCTTATTGGCTTATTCAAAGAAACTAAGGCTAGATTTTTAACTTTAATTGTAAACATTCACAGTTGTTTCGATCAAATTCAGCCTGTCTCTACATCTCCTGCGACTCCTCCTATGTCCTAGCCAGCTTCTCACTCCATGTCCTCTGTTTGATTGTAGTCCATTGGGTCCACTTAGTGTTTCCAGTATATGTATAGGTACAGGGTCTTCCACTGAACTTTGATGAGCTGTGATGGTTTGTATATGCTCAGCCCACGGCGTGACAATTATTAGAAGGTGTGGCCCTGTTGGAGTAGGTGTGTCACCGTGGGCATGAGCTTAAGACCCTCATCCTAGCTGCCTGAAGCCAGTCTTCTGCTAGCAGCCTTCAGACAAAGCTGTAGAACTCTCAGCTCTGCCTGCACCGTGCCTGCCTGGATGCTGCCATGCTCCCACCTTGATGATAATGGACAGGACTCCTGAACCTGTAAGCCAGCCCCAAATAAATGCTGTCCTTATAAGAATTGCATTGCTCATGGTGTCTGTTCACTGCAGTAAAACCCTAAGACATGAGCCTATCAGGGTCTGTAACCAGGAAGAAAACGGACTCGTTTTTCACTGGTAGCCAGCAACTGAAAACAGCGCCTCAGCAAAGCTGGAGGAGGGGAAGCGCTCATCTGTCTCCCATGGTGGAATCTTGGCTGCCTTGATTTTGTGTGGTGAGCCCAGCTGTTGGGAATTCATAAGTGCAAAGGCCCCGTCATATCTGGGAACAGTTTCACAGTAGTCCTCTGCAGCTTCTTGTTCTTAACAATCTTTGTTCTCCTTCTTCCATGAAGTGCCTTGAACCTTGGAAAAGGGTATGGTATAGATGTCACCTTTAAGGCTGAGCACACCATAGTCTCTAATTCTCTAACGTTGATCAGTTGTGGGTCTCTGTGTTCATTTCCATGTACTGCTAAATGATGAATTGTTGATACCTGACGTTATGGGTATAAAGACAAGTACTCAACGGTAAGTTTAATACTACAGCCATCTGACAGAAGAGTAGTTTTAGGTTCTCCCCGAGGACCTATTACCTGTCAAGATATGGGAAAAGAGTTCTATCTTGTAGAGCAAGCCTAAACCCAATCAGAAAGTGGTTAGCAAACTCTTTAACCCTTTTTATTCACTTTTGATACTTTCATACAATGTGTTTTGATCATATTCACCACTCCCTCACTCTTCCTGGGGCTACTCCCACTTCCCCATACACTCAATGTCACGTTCTTTATTTTTTTTCTCCAACAAGTACAGTTTGTTTTGACGATGTGTTGCCTCCCATTGGAGCACAGTTAATTTACTAGAGGCTATGCTCTTAAATAAAACTGACTTTCCTTTTCCTAACAGACAATTGCCAATAGGGGTGTGGCTTTCATTTTTTTCAAAGCCTACTTTTAATGAGGATTCTTAAATGCTTTAACCTCCCTTCTAGCCCCCCACCCACCAGAGATACTGCAAAAGAAAGGATGGGGGGTGAGTGGGAGGTGGACCTGTTTAGAAAGGTTCTTTGGAGCAAATCCTGTCTGCATTGTCAGGAAATCAGCAGTTCAGTTCACAGGCCAGCAGAAGAAGCTTGATCCACTCATAAACACTTCACAGATATGCTAGCAGTCCAATTTGGTAGTGTCAGGATAGCAAACACAAATCAGCAGCAGTGGCACAACCTAGCAGAGACAGCCAGGCCTCAGCCTTGGCACAAGTCAGCAGGAGGGACCAGGGCCAACAGGAACAACAGGAAGAGTTCTTGGCTGTGCTCCTCTCAGGGGAGTGAAGATCAGCGAAAACGCAAAAACACTGCCCAGCTATCTCTAGAGGCGAGCCAAGCTACCTCCTATCACTCAGTTGAGTCCTTTTTATACTTTCACCAAACATCATGTGTCCTCTACTTGAGTCTTAGCAAAACTCTACATAAGTCTGTCTCAGCTGATATCACACTGCCAATCACCCTAACTCTGTGGAAGTGGCAAGAAACTGCAGCACACTAACAGAAGTTTTTTTGGTGCGTTTCTCCCTATGGAGTCCTGATGAATGGAGCTCAACCATGCAGTGTAAGGTGGACCAAAATGTGTGTTGTTAGCAAAGAATCCTTCATCATATATCCTTTCACCTGCTTGCTTTAGCCGAACATCCTTTGACCTGTTTCTGCTTCAGCCAAACGTTCCTTCACGAGTCTGTCTTAGTCTTTCACCTGTGTCCACTTTGGTGAAACATTCCTTCACCTGTTTGGCCCAGCAAAACAACATCCAACACAACAGACTTTCCAAAGAATCATTGAGTTTCCACTTCATAGGGGTAGAATATCATGCCCAACTTCATGCTTGGATTTGAACTGGTTTGGAGTTGCATAAGTCCTGTGCATGCTGTCTAATTTGAGCTAATGTGAGCTGAATTCATATGTGTAACTGCCCTTCTGTGTCCAAAAGACACTATTTGCTTGTGGTTACCGACTGCTTCTGATTCTTGCACTCTTTCTGCCTGATGTTTCACAGTGAATTCCCTGAGCTTTGGAAAGAGAGGTGTAGTATATATGTTTCATTTATGGCTTGTCATTCTGCAATTTCTTGTATTCTGTGGCTCAGCTAGATGTGGGGTCTCTGTATATCATCACCTATTGCTGGTAGATAATTCTCTGATAAAGGTCGATAGATACATTAATCTATAGGTATAATGATAAGTCATTAGGAGTCAGCTTAATACTATGTGCATTTATCAAAATAATAGTAATTTATCCTCTATGATATAACTTGCTGTAAATTCTTGGCCCAATAATGGTGTTGGGTATGGTACATCCATTATAGAAAATGTGTGAAAAAGAATAGATAAAGATCCAGTAGGAAATAAAAAATCAGAAAGTAAATACAACAAGACCAGAGAAGGATTGGCCAGAATACTGTAAGAACAAAAGAAAAGAAAGAATATGTAGAGTGGCACTTAAATCTAACAAAAAAAGTTGGTTATTTCTATGCCATTATTATTATTGCACCAACACTGCTAGGCCAGTGCCTACTAGAGCACACAGGGTTCACAGCTGGGTATTATTATTGATTACTTTTCTCCAGAAGTATGAGAGGTAGTCAGTAAGGATGAAACTTCCAGGTCAGTACCAGATTGATTTGTCCTCCTATGATTTAAATATGGGCTGGAGAGATGGCTCAGCAGTTAAGAGCACTGACTGCTCTTCCAGAGGTCCTGAGTTCAATTCCCAGCAACCACATGGTGGCTCACAACCATCTATAATGGGATCTGATGCCCTCTTCTGGTGTGTCTGAAAACAGCTACAGTGTACTCATATAAATATAATAAATACATCTTTAAAAAAAACTTTAAATATGTGGGATCTTCAGAAATGAGCTTTAACATCATATTCTGGAGGGTAGCCAAGAACATTGGCAATAACCTGTACCGGTATTGTTGCCCCATTATAGGAAAGCTCCATTTTAATATATATATATATATATATATATACACACACAAAACATATAAATAAATATTTGAAAATATGTACTACATGTACATACGTATGTATAAATAACCCCCCTGTGTGTGGGGGACATTGATTCAAAAGAGGTTTTATAATTTTCTAATTATGTCGAACTAGTTGGTCTGTCCAAGACAACTTTAGTGTAATCTGATAAGGCTGTACTTTATAGTTATTTTGAGTATCAAGATAGTTTATAGGTCTGACAACTATAATAAATGGCACCCTAAAACCAAAGCTATGTTTTAGACAGTCTGAGCAAACCACTGAGTATGGTAAACTACTTTGAAGTGTGAATTATAGTCAGGATGACAAGATTTGACAACTATGCTTGTTTAGCATAATGAAATACATGTAACACTCAACCTGCTTCAGAAATGAAACATAAAAAGGACTATTGCAACTTATTGGTTAGTAGCTATATCATATTTGGTCAATCCAAATCACTTCTCAGTAGCAAAGTCCAAGAAGGTACTGTATTTTTTGCCCCGGTTAGAGAAGGGGGTTTGGGTACCTCTGGTCTGACCTTAAACCTAACAGTCTAATTCTTTCTTTTGTTTCCTCTTGCCCATTTTCATTGGCTTCAATTAATATCCTTGCCCTTTTTCAATAATTTACTAGCTTGTGATATTGAACAAGTTATTAAAACACTCATTATTTTAGCTGTGAAATGAAGATACAGGTGAGACTAGCTGGCACATTACAGGAGTGTTAGGTAACCGGAAATGGAGCAAAAGGAGGCGGCATTGGCTTATTAGTAGGATTAATGTGTCTCAGGATGGAAAGATTCAGATCAGAAAGTGTTTGCTTTTCTAGGTGTTTGAGAAATGGAAATGGACGAATTCTTTAAAGCCTTTGCTTGCACCAGGCAGCGCCAGCAATCTTGATGCAGGATATTATATAAGTCTCAGGACAAATCAAATTTTCTCTGCTGTAAGAAATTGCTTGGATATCAAGACTGCTGCAAAAGCGTGACTTCAAATCCTTATTGCTTTCTGTCTACCCCTGACCACTGACAATTCTGGAGCTTTAATTTGCTGCTCTATGCCACCCCCAAAATCTTGGGAACCCACCATTTTACTCTGAATTCTGCCTCCCCCAGATTAAAACAACATACATTTTCCTAAATTACCCTTCTTCCTCTGACAGATGACAAGTGTAGGCTGTTATAACAATGGTTTTTCCCGGCAAAGCTTCAAAAGAAAGCAGAGGATTAACGATGATCCATAGAGTGTCAGAATATTTTAAGAAAATGTACAAAAATGAAACATTGTGCTCTAGACATAATAATTTTCTGATGTGGCTCTTCACTTCCATATTATTTATCTTCTGGCCATGTAAAGAGAGGATTTGTGTTGCCCTTTAACTGACAGACTAATAAATCCCAACTGTACCCCCTCTTCCATGAGGCCAATGTGTGGGCTAAACTTTCAGTGGGCTAAATTTTCAGCACGATCATTTTTCAACAGACTGGAGCAAAAGCAGCCTACTATAAGCAGGAACAGCAGCTCTTAAAAAGCTGTTTAGAATTCCACTGGGCTGTAACCTCAACTGGATACTGTGGGAGAGAGAGAGAGAGAGAGAGAGAGAGAGAGAGAGAGAGAGAGAGACAGAGACAGAGAGAGAGAGAGACAGACAGAGACAGAGACAGAAGGAGAGGGAGGGAGACAGACAGATAGACAGACAAACAGAGACACAGAAAGGCATAGCAGAATGATAAACTTGGGGAAAAAATTCAGAATGAAACACCATTGATTGCAGAAATAGTGCATAAAAATAGAGAAAGATCTAGTAGAAGAGAAAGAAACAACCAGAAAGTAAATGTGAAGGAAAAGACCAGAGAAAGACTGGCCAGAAGAATGCTAAGAACAAGAGAAAGGAAAGAACAAGTTAAAGAAAAACAAAAATGTGCAAATAGCATTAGGTCTTTGAAGAAAATGGGAAAGAACAAAGATGGGCAAATGTCTTCTCTGGGAAGGGACAAAACTACCAGAATCCTAACTAGCCTGCTTCCTACATGGCATTAAGCCATTTTTGCTAGCTTCAGAATAGGATTACACTTGACACCTGTCAAGACTACTGCCTTGACAAGCAAATATAGAACATAACTTGTGATATTCACGGCACACCTTAAATTGTGATAACTAGGGCAAGATGAGGAGGGATTTAAAGGGAAGTCAGGCAGAAAGAAGCTTAGAAAGTCTGGAACTTTTTGTCACAAAACAGACAGAGAAATGCTCACCTGCACATTTTGAAATTCATTTTGTTTTGGGTTTCATTTCCTTCCTTCATGTTCTTCTAGAAAACGGAGGTGGCTACTTTTTCTGTACATCTATCTTCACATTCAATTTTTTTTTACCTCTCTACCCTGAAGACCCAACTTCCACTGATGCCATCCTAAATGGTCTCTAGGGAGATTGGGACCTCAGACTTCCTAAGTTCTATGGCTCCAATCTCACGTTCACAGCTGAAGTCCTACTCCTGGTCTTTTGTGTGGGCCACTGCTAAACTACAATCTTTTTCCTAATGAAGTTGCAGTTGCCAGGCTAGGAACTGGAGAATGTATCTCTGTCTAGAATGAGGGCAGCAATGTGGGATTCTGCTCCAATTTGTACAAGAGTGTATAAAAAGGTTTTTTAAATCTAGGTAAAGATTTCTATAAAAGAAAGTGTGTGTGTGTGTGTGTGTGTGTGTGTGTGTGTGTGTGTGTGTGTGCATGTGTTTGTATGAATGCCTCTCATTAAATTGTTTTTTGTCATATTAATTTGCCATCAATGTCCTAGTAAAAATGTAATTGTTTACATCAGTTTAACCTGAATCATTTCAAATTATATATTGCTTTTAAAAACTCAGACAATTAGTGTTTCTAATCTTTATGTAAGTATAGGCCTTGCCTAATTGAAAGAGAACACAATGTAAGGTCAGTGAATGCCTCCCACACTTTTTCCTCTGCTCCTGAATGCTGTGTTCTGTAATTTGCCCACTATTAAAGGTGCACTGCTTCCTGTTGTGTCTTCATATGGACTGTAATTTCTAAAAGGTGGCCATTTGTCCCTTGGCTTTGTGTAGCCTAAGAAATTAATAAGCGTTGGTTGTAACAAAAGTCTATTCCTGAATTAAAACATTTTCCTTCTGAACTTAATCCAGTAGGCACAATAACCATAAATAGTGAATCTATTTTGGGGTAGAGGGCTATGAATACTCACCACAAAGGAAGACTGATCCACTCAGCCTCAGTGCACCAAGCTCTATGCCAGTCATTTGTAAATGCACATCTCTCTCCAACTCTCAAGACAGCTCTAGGCATCAGATAACATTATACTCATTAGATGGAAAGAAAACTTGAGGCACTAAGAAGTTGAGTGACTGTATAACTCATTGTCGTATACCTCATAAGAACCAGGTACTAGATTTAGGTAGAGGGCTATTCAATTTCCAAGACCATGTTTTTGCCCCTTTGAATTATTAACTCCTAAGCTCAGCAAACTCCCTTACTGGTCAAAACTAAGTGCTGTTGTTCAGACTTGATTTCTATAACAGATATCAATCAGTAGGTGCCTTGTACTCTGTAAACATCATCTTCTGTGGCATCTGTGCTACTACTCTGCTCTGATTTTATTTCTATTACTCTGACCAATAATTCCTGGTTTGTATGTACTACTGCTGTCAAATTCTTTGTTGTAAGGCTGTATATTCTGCTTGGGAAGCATCATTGAATCTTGTAGGGTTTTGCTTGTTTGTTCCCCAAGCATCTGATATGGTATGTTGTCAAGATTCTAGATTCTAGATTCGAGATTTGTGAACTTCATTATCTTTTCAAAGATCTAGAATAAAATTGCCACAGCCTCCTGAGACACTTTCCACATGGACGTCACATTGCTACATGTCAAAAAAAATCAGCCTCTGTCCCACCCATAATCCTTCCCAAGCTTACTCCTATCCATATCAGGGTGATCCTTCTATATTAATCACGAACCAATAAGTCTATTGTGTTAGTTGCAAAAGTGAATTTGTAGATTTTTATTGAAGCATTATCTTTTCCATCCTGTTACAATATATATGAATATAAATTTACCATTTTAATAATTTTATGTACTATTTGTATTCATGATATTACCCAATCATTATAATGATCAGAATCCAGAGTATTTTCTTCATACCAAACAGACATGCTGTACCCACTAATTAATAACTTATTATTCACACACTCTTCTGGAGGCCTACTGTAATTTATTCCCATATGAATTTATTGTTTTAATAAACAATATAAGTGGAATGATATACTATGTTTTCTACTATGTCTGGCTTATTGTACTCAGCAAAACATTTTCTTTTTTTCTTAATTTTAACAAAAGTTTTATCTGACCTCTCTGACAAAACTCAAATTCTTTCTTTTTTAAAAAAATGAATTAACTTTTTACTGGTAATTTTATTTATTTGTATTTCAAATGTTATTGCCCTTCCCAGTTTTCCTTCCAGAATCCTCCTATCCCTCCTCTATGAGGGTGCTTTCCCATCTGCCCACCCACCGCTGCCTCAGCGCCCTAGCATTCCCCTGTCCTGGATCATCAGGCCTCCACAGGACCAAGGGGCTCCCCTCCCATTGATCCCAAATAATTAACTTTTAAAAATAGAGTCTTCTCTCATACAGTACATCCCAATCAGTTTGGCCTTGGTAGTGTGAGCAAGGAACCTCCACACCACTCCCCCCAGCTCTCCCCACCCCCTTTTACCCCAGATCCATACTAATTCTATTTCCTCTTCAAAAAGAGAAGGCCTCCAAGAGAACATCACCAAACACAACAAAACAAGATACAATAAGACAAGGCAAAAGCTTGCATATGAAGGCTGAACAAGGCCAAGAATCCTAAGAGCAGGCAAAAGAGTCAAAGATACATCTGCTCCCACTGTTATGAGTCCCACAAAAACCACCAAGCTGTCAGCCATAGGCAGATGAACCAGCATAGAAACATGTAGACCCATGGTTGGCATTTCACTCTCTGTGAGCTCCTATGAGCCCTAGTTAGTAGATTCGGTGGTTCATATCCTCCTGGTGTCTTCTGTCTTCTCTGATTCTTTCCTATTCTTCCCCAAGCTTCTAGGGACTCAATGGAGATCTCCACTTTAGAGCCCCATCCCGCCTCTTTACTTAATGTCTGGCTGTAGGTCTCTGCACCTGCTCCTATCTGCAGCTAGAAGCTTCTCTGATGATGACTGGCCAAGGCACTGATCTATGAGTACAGCAGAATATCACTAGGAATCATTTTTTTGCCTGTCATGTTTGGTTTTATCCTAGGTCTCTGGGCTACCCAGTTTCCAGTTCCTGGCCAGTCAGGCGGTGTAGGACATTGGTCCTCATTTCATGGCATAGGGCTCAAGTTAAACCAAACATTGGTTGGCCACCTCCACAAGTTCTGTGCCAGAATATTTTTCCAGCACATCTTGCAGGCAGGACAGAGTGTAGATTGAGTTTGTGGCTAGGTTTGTGTCCAGGTTTCTCTTTCCATAGCTTTCAGAATACGTTCTCTTATGAAAGAGATTAGAATGTAGGGGTGAAGGCTCCAGGCAGGCACAAGCTCAACCTCTCTGTTTAATGAGCTGTGTGGGTGTTGTCCTTTTCAATAGGGCCTGTCAGTTTTCAGAAAGTGGCTTTGGTTGTTTGGGGATCTCCTCAGGTTCCCCTTGGCCAACACCTCAACTGAGTACAACCCAGTCCCACCAGTGAAAGCCTTCTCTGGCTACAAAAGATGGCCAGTACAGACTTTGTATCTGTCATTACTAGGAGTCCTCACTAGGGTCACCCACATAGATTCCAGGAACTTTCCACTGCATTAGGCTTCCATAGTGTTCCTCTCCCTCCATATTCCCCACCTAATCCATCCTTCTCTTTTCCACACCTGCTGCCAGTACACCCTCAAAATTGATTCTATTTCGACTTCGTGGGAAGATCCAGACTTCTCCTAGAGCTTTCCATTTTACCCAACCTCTCTGGGTCTGTGAATTACAGTTTGATTATCATTTATTTAACTGATAATATCCACATGTAAGTTAATATATGCCACATTTGTCTTTCTTGGTCTGGGATACCTCACTTAGGATGATTTTTCTTTCTATTTTTAAAACTTATTTATTTTGGGTATGTGAGTACACTGTAGCTGTTCAGACACACCAGAAGAGAGCATAAGATCTCATTACAGATGGTTATGAGCCACCATGTGGTTGCTGGGATTTGAACTCAGGACCTCTGGAAGAGCAGTCGGTGCTCTTATCCATTGAGCCATCTCACCAGCCCAGGCTGATTTTTTTTTCTAGTTTCATCCATTTGCCTGTGAATTTTATGATGTCATTTTTAATTAAAGTTTTTATTGATTCTTTGCACCCTAATCCCACTCATCTCCCTGTCCTTTCATATCCACCCTTTGCCCTTGTAATACCCCAAACAAAACAAAATGAAAATCTCACTGTGGAAGCTGTGGTGTGTTACAGCATGTCATACAGTATACCCTTTGGTCCACACTTCTTTGCTTGCAGATGTTTATTGCTATGAGTCATATTGGTCTGGTTCAAGACCTCTGGCTTCTGCTACTGGATCCTCACTGGGGGTTTTCTCAGATATCCCCGCTGTTGTCCTGTGTCATGGATATCCTATAATTTTGGATCTGCAAGATCAGTCCCTTCACTTGCCCCCGTTCATAGATGGGGTAGATGTTAGGGTGGGCCAACTCAGAGCCCTGGATCTGGATCTGTGTTGGTCAGGCTACCAGATCTCCCGCACCTGCACCACCAGGCCCAGCTCTTCAGCTATGCTGCGCAGGGCCTTTTCTTCCCTTCTCATGCCCTCAGGGCCAGTTGTCTCCTGACTACACCACCAGGGCCAGCTCTACTGTGCTGCCCAGGTGAGGTGTAGGGCCTGCTCTCCCAAGTGCTGTTGCCTGTGAGAGTCTTATGTTTTAATTTTTTTATGTATATGACTGTATTATAACTGTCTTCAGACACACCACAAAAGGGCATTGGATCCCATGTTCTGAACCACCATGTGGTTCCAGGGACTTGAACTCAGGACCTCTGGAAGAGCATTTAGTGTTCTTAACCTCTGAGCCATCTCTCCAGCTCCAAGGGGCTCATTTTTTAAACAACTGAGTAATACTCCATTGTGTACTACACTTCATTTATCCATTCTTGAGTTCAGGGACATCTAGGTTGTTTCCAGTTCATGGCGATTGTGAATGAATCCACATAGGTGAGCAAGTGTCCTTGTAGTAGGATGGAATGTCCTTTGGATATATTCCCAAGAATGATATAGCTAGGTCTTAAGGTAGATCCATCCTCAGTTTTCTGAGGAACTGCCATATTGATTCCCAGAGTTGCTATGCATGTTTGTACTGCCACCAGCACTGGAGTAGTGTTCCCCTTGTACCACATCCTCACTGGCATGAGCTGTGCCTTGTGTTGTTGATCTTAGCCATTCTGACAAGTGTTAAGATAGAATCTCAAAGTAGTTTTTGCATTTCCCTGATGGCTATGGATATTCAATAGTTTTAAAACTGTTTCTCAGCCATTTGAGATTCCTCTGTTGAGAATTCTCTGTTTAGATATGTACCCAATTTTAAAATTGGATTATTTGGGTTTTTGATATCTAATTCCTTGAATTTTATATATTTTGGACATTAGACCTCTATTGGGTGGGGAGTTGGTAAAACTATTTTTCCACTCTATAGGCTGCCACTTCATCTGATTGGCAGGGTTCTTTGTGTCCATGTATTTATTTTGTAGTTTGTTCCATTCCAGCTTATTTTTTTATTTTCTCTATACTTCTCTCATATAGAATAAAATATCCAAATGTAGTGGCGATTGTGGGAGAGTCAGCAGGCACCAAACTTGTGTACAAGAAAAAATATGATATGCCTCAGACACTTGCTTTGTCAGAAAGCAAAGTAATAAACATTTGTGAGTTTATCACTAAATACATACAATTGTACAGAATTTCTTCTAAGTGGTTTTTTAAACATTTTTCATTGGATTTTTTTATTTACATTTTGAGTGTTATCCCCTTTCCCGGTTTCACGTCCATAAACCCCGTATCCCGTTCTCCCTCCTGCTTCTTCTATGAGGGTGTTCCTTCACCTATCAACCCACCTCTTCGCCTTCCCACCCTGACATTTTCTTACACTGGGGGGTCCAGCCTTGGCAGGGCCAAGGGCTTCTCCTCCCATTGGTTCCCAACAAGGCCATCCTCTGCTACATTTGCAGCTGGAGCCATGGGTCTGTCCATGTGTACTCTTTGGATGGTGGTTTAGTCACTGGGAGCTCTGGTTCATTGGTATTGTTGTTCTTATGGGGTTGCAAACTCCTTCAGCTCCTTCAATCCTTTCTCTAATTCCCCAACCGGGACCCATTCTCAGTTCAATGGTTGAATGCAAGAGTTCGCCTCTGTTTTTGCCATGTTCTGGCAGATCCTCTCAGGAGACAGTTATACCAGGTTCCTGTAAGCATGCATTTCTTGGCATCAGCAATATTGTCTGGGTTGGTTGGCATGTACGTGTAGTGGTGCATGTGTCTTTGTTGTATGTTGGAGCATCTTTTGAGTATATACCAAGGAGTGGCACAGCTGGGTCCTCAGGTAGTGCAATGTCCAATTTTCTGAGGAACCAGGGTGATTTCCAAAGTGGTTGTACCAGCTTGCAATTCCATCAACAATGGAGGAGTGTTCTACATGCTCCACTATGTTCATACCAACATTATTTATAATAGCCAGAAGCTGGAAAGAACCCAGATGCCCTTCAACAGAGGAATGAATATAGAACATGTGGTACATCTGCACAATGGAGGAATCCTCATTGTGGAACTAAAAAATATCATCCTGAGTGAGGTCACCCAATCACAAAAAATGATACATGGCATGCACTCATTGATAAGTGGATGTACTGGCTAGTTTTGTGTGTCAACTTGACACAAGATGGAGTTAAACCAGAGAAAGGAGCCTCAGTTGAGAAATGCCTCCATAAGATCCAGCTATAAGGCATTTTCTCAACTAGTGATCAAGTGGGAGGACCCATGCCATTGTGAGTGGTACTGTCCTTAGGTTGGTAGTCTTGGGTTCCATAAGAAAGCAAGCTGAGCAAGCCAGGGGGAGCAAGCCAGTAAGAACATCCCTCAATGGCCTCTGCATCAGCTCCTGCTTTCTGACACCTGCTTGAGTTCCAGTCCTGACTTCCTTTGGTGATGAATAGCAATGTGAAAGTGTAAGCTGAATAAACCCCTTTCCTCCACAACTTGCTTCTTGGTCATGATATTTGTGCAGGAATAGAAACCCTGACTAAGATAGTTGATATTAGCCCAAAATCTCAGAATGCCCAATAAACAATTCACAGACCACATGAAACTCAAGAAGAAGGAAGACCAAAAAGTGGATGCTTCAATTCTTAGAAGGGGGAACAAAATACTCATAGGAGGAAATACCAAGACAAAGTGTGGAACAGAGATTGAAGGAAAGGCTATCTAAAGGCTGCCCCACTTGGGGATCCATACCATATGCAGTCACCAAACCCTGACACTATTGTGGTTGCCAAGAAGTGCATGCTGACAGGAGTCTGATATAGCTGTCTCCTCAGAGGGTCTGCCAGAGCATGACAAATACAGAGGTGGGAGTTTGCAGCCAACCATTGAACTGAGAATGGGGCTCCCAATGGAAGAGCTAGAGAAAGGATTGAAGGAGCTGAAGGGGTTTGTAACCCACAGGAAGAACAACATCAACCAACCAGAGCTCCCAGGGACTAAACCACCAACCAAAGAGTACACATGGATCGATAAGGATGGTCTTGTTGGGCATCAATGGGAGGAGTGGCCCTTGGCCCTGTGAATGCTAGATGCTCCAGTGTAGGGGAAAGTCAGGGCAGGGAGGTGGCAGGGAGTGGGTGAATTGGTGGGGGAGCTTCCTCATAGAGGCAGGGAGTATGGGATAGGGGCTTTCTTGAGGGGAAACCAGGAAAGGGGTAAAGATTTGATATGTAAATAAAGAAACTATTCAATAAATGAAAAGAAAAAAAGTTGCTGCGGTCATGGTTTCTCATCATAGGTATGAAGTATTAGGTCAAGGTTTGAATCCAAGAAATCTGAGTTTTATAACCCATACTCAGTATATCTCTTCTTATTTCCCAACTCAATCTTTTCCCCCAGCTCTCTGGTCAGCTTCTTCTATACAGTCTTTCCATGGTACTAACCTCTTTTTTGTAATTAGAAGATAGTAATAAACATCATATAGTCCTTTTTTTCCTACCTCATCCATATACTTATTTAAATTACGCTGTATCCTTTCCTGTTGCTATGACACTATAAATATCACTATATATAATTATATTGCCTACAGATCAGAAGACCACTTACAGATACAAGCATGAAGAATGTGATGGTGTATATATTAGTGATTATTCTGGATCAAGAACCATCTATGAAATAAATTTGTGTGAAACTGATTTTAGAATGGTTAATTTAGGTTAGAAGACTCATCCTAAATTTGGGAAACACAATCTTGTATGCTATGGTGCTGGACTGAATAATGCTTGAATTACCCTAGATACCCTAGAACACATGAAACTCAAGGCGGATGATCAAAATGTGAAGCCTTACTCCTTCTTTAAAAAGGGAACAAGAATACCCTTGGCAGGGAAGAGAGAGGCAAAGATTAAAACACACACAGAAGGAACACCCATTCAGAGCCTGCCCCACAGGTGGCCCATACATATACAGCCACCCAATTAGACAAGATGGATGAAGCAAAGAAGTGCAGGCAGACAGGAGCCGGATGTAGATCTCTCCTGAGAGACACAGCCAGAATACAGCAAATACAGAGGTGAATGCCAGCAGCAAACCACTGAACTGAGAAGCAGGACCCCTGTTGAAGGAATGGGAGAAAAAAGGACTGGAAAGAGCTTGAAGGGCTTGAGACTCCATGAACAACAATGTAAGCAACGAGAGCTTCAGGGACTAAGCCACTACCTAAAGACTATACATGGACTGACCCTGGACTCTGACCTCATAGGTAGCAATGAATATCCTAGTAAGAGCACCAGTGGAAGGAAGCCCCTGGGTCCTGCTAAGACTGAACCTCCAGTGAACTAGATTGTTGGGGGGAGGGCGGCAATGGGGGGAGTATGGGGAGGGGAACACCCATAAAGAAGGGGAGGGGAGGGGTTAGGGGGATGTTGGCCCGGAAACCGGGAAAGGGAATAACACTCGAAATGTAAATAAGAAATACTCAAGTTAATAAAAAAATATAATCAAGTAACTAAAAAAAAGGTTCTTTGTAATAATTATAACCTACTGTATTAGGTGTATGCTGCACTTTGCTCCTTTTAAATACAAAGCAATACTGAAGATTGCATAAAAGAAATACCTATAAAAGTCAACCAATTTAACTTTCCAAATTATGTATTTTTCATATTTTACTACACAGAGATAAGAATCTTTGTTAAAATGTATTACTAAACCCTACGGTTTAACTTTATAGTAGATTTTAAGTTTTAAATAAACACAAGAATACAATAATAATAATAATATATTTAAGCACATAATGTGGATCAAGAAATAGGCAAATTCAACCAACCAGAGCTTCCAGGACTAAGCCACTACCCAAAGATTATACATGGACTGACCCTGGGCTCCAACCTCATAGGTAAGATAGAGAAAGAAAACTGAGCAGTAGCGTTTGTCTTCTTCCTGACTGTCAATGCAATGTGACCTGCTCTTGCCACTGGACCTTCTTGGTATACCTAATGGATGGACACTACTACTGTGAGTCAAAGCAAAGCATTGCTTAAGTTGCTTTTGTCACAGCAACAGGAAAAGGATACAGAGTAAGGTAGATAAGTATATGGATGAGATAGGGAAAAAGGACTATATGATGTTCATTACTTTCTTCTCATTACAAAAATAGAGGTTAGTGCCATGGACTGTATAGAAGAAGCTGACCAGAGAGCTGGGGGAGAAGATTGAGTTGGGAAATAAGAAGAGATATACTGAGTTGCTATCAGTATGACATTTCTTCCCAACCAAAACTAAACCACACTAAAGTCTTTAAATTAATTCATACTATCTACCATCCTTATTGAACAGCATAGACTAATATAGGACTCAAGAATGCAAATTTTACCAGCTCTAAATTGTTTGAGAGGAGTGACATAGTTGGCTAAGAAGCTGTAGCACTTTGGGAGCTGATGGTCCTATTACATGCTCTCTATGCTTTCTGAACAAACCACACTTCATTCCTCCTTTGCCTTTGCTTACGCTGTGCCCTTCATCTAGGGATAGAGTGACTCCTTACCTCTCAATTCCTCTTCTATAGTGGAAGAATTAACAGATATTTCTCAAATTCCTATTCAGGGGCTGTTGAAAGTACATAGCAAAGTATCAATATGACAAACAAATGATAAAAATCCTATGAATGATGTCATTGCACCACAAACTTGAATCATAATTCTTTGTCTAGGACTAGAGAGATCAACTATCCACAAGTGAACAAATTTATAAAATCATAACATTTCAGAGGCAAAGAGCACATGGCTTTATAATACAGTTTTATAATGTCCTGAATGACGTATATTCACCGATTTAGAGCACATAGTTTATGATGAATATTTTATTCTTTTTTCATTGAAAATAGATTCTCTTCTTATACAATATATCCTAATTAGTTTTTCCTCCTTCTATTCCTCCCAGTCCCTCCTCACCTTCCTTCCCATCTGGATTTATCACTTTCTGTCTCTCAGTAGAAAATAAGCAGGCTTATAAGGAATATTAATAAAATATAACAAAATAAAATATGATAAGACAAAACAAAACTATAGCATTAGAGCTGGACAAGACAAACAAGTAAAAGAGCCCAAGAAAAGGCACATGAAATAGGTATGGACACATTGGGTTTGCACACAAAAATACTAAACTAAACCCATTACACACACACACACACACACACACACACACACACACACAGGGCCTGTGAGGTGAAAAGACAGAAAACAAAACAATTTGTAGGGTGCCATGACATTGTGAGACAAGGAACTTTGAAGAATGTTGAGTTCATTTCTATTTTTCACCTACTGCTGGGCACACAGCCTATCCTTAAGAGTAGTTTGTTTCTCCTGTGAGAGTCCCTTGTGGGAATCTAAATTTTCACCTGCAAGTGGCTGTGATAGATATTTTAAAAGTAGCTTTTCATACCAAAGCAATGTGTCAGTGGTGACCCTTGTCTGCTTGGACCTTTAAACTTACCCATTAAATTCATTCTCATAGCAACTCTACAGCAAAATGTGTGTCAAGCCATTATACTACTCTAAAAAAGTATCACAAAAGCATAAATATATAAAGAACCTTGTTTGCCCATTATTATGGGAAGAAGGCTGGTTAAAGTGGCATGAGGGAATTTGGGAAGTGATGAATATTTCTATCTCAGAATTGTGTAATTAAAGATATTTCAGAGTGGTCTAGATACTCAGAACAAACAGAAATCTGAAATCAAAGATATGAAGATATTCCAAGTGGACATTGTAGAAACCAAAACAACCCACCCTGGCACAATACTCTGGGCACTAGTTTCTAATTCTGGTTTTGAAATAGCTAGGTTTTCTCTCTCTCTCTCTCTCTCTCTCTCTCTCTCTCTCTCTCTCTCTCTCTCTTTTAATTAACTTGGTATTTCTTATATACATTTTTTTTTTTTTTATTAACTTGAGTATTTCTTATGTACATTTCAGTGTTATTCCCTTTCCGGTTTCGGGCAAACATCCCCTCCCCCTCCCCTTCCTTATGGGTGTTCCCTCCCACCCTCCCCCATTGCTGCCCCTCCCCCGACAGTCTAGTTCACTGGGGTTCAGTCTTACAGGACCCAGGGCTTCCCCTTCCACTGGTGCTCTTACTAGGATATTCATTGCTACCTATGAGGTCAGAGTCCAGGGTCAGTCCATGTATAGTCTTTAGGTAGTGGCTTAGTCCCTGGAAGCTCTGGTTGCTTGGCATTGTTGTACATGTGGGGTCTCGAGCCCCTTCAAGCTCTTCCAGTTCTTTCTCTGATTCCTTCATCTGGGTCCTATTCTCAGTTCAGTGGTTTGCTGCTGGCATTAGCCTCTGTATTTGCTGTATTCTGGCTGTGTCTCTCAGGATCGACCATCCGGCTCCTGTCGGTCTGCACTTCTTTGCTTCATCCATCTTGTCTAATTGGGTGGCTCTATATGTATGGTCCACATGTGGGGCAGGCTCTGAATGGGTGTTCCTTCAGTCTCTGTTTTAATCTTTGCCTCTCTCTTCCCTCCCAAGGGTATTCTTGTTCCCCTTTTAAAGAAGGAGTGAAGCCTTCACATTTTGATCATCCGTCTTGAGTTTCATTTCTTCTAGGCATCTAGGGTAATTCAAGCATTTGGGCTAATAGCCACTTATCAATGAGTGCATACCATGTGTGTTTTTCTGTGATTGGGTTAGCTCACTCAGGATGATATTTTCCAGTTCCAACCATTTGCCTACGAATTTCATAAAGTCGTTGTTTTTGATAGCTGAGTAATATTCCATTGTGTGGATGTACCACATTTTCTGTATCCATTCCTCTGTTGAAGGGCATCTGGGTTCTTTCCAGCTTCTGGCTATTATAAATAAGGCTGCGATGAACATAGTGGAGCACGTGTCTTTTTTATATGTTGGGGCATCTTTTGGGTATATGCCCAAGAGAGGTATAGCTGGATCCTCAGGCATTTCAATGTCCAATTTTCTTAGGAACCTCCAGACTGATTTCCAGAATGGTTGTACCAGTCTGCAACCCCACCAACAATGGAGGAGTGTTCCTCTTTCTCCGCATCCTCGCCAGCATTTGCTGTCACCTGAGTTTTTGATCTTAGCCATTCTCACTGGTGTGAGGTGAAATCTCAGGGTTGTTTTGATTTGCATTTCCCTGATGACTAAAGATGTTGAACATTTCTTTAGGTGTTTCTCAGCCATTTGGCATTCCTCAGCTGTGAATTCTTTGTTTAGCTCTGAACCCCATTTTTTAATAGGGTTATTTGTCTCCCTGCGGTCTAACTTCTTGAGTTCTTTGTATATTTTGGATATAAGGCCTCTATCTGTTGTAGGATTGGTAAAGATCTTTTCCCAATCTGTTGGTTGCCGTTTTGTCCTAACCACAGTGTCCTTTGCCTTACAGAAGCTTTGTAGTTTTATGAGATCCCATTTGTCGATTCTTGATCTTAGAGCATAAGCCATTGGTGTTTTGTTCAGGAAATTTTTTCCAGTGCCCATGTGTTCCAGATGCTTCCCTAGTTTTTCTTCTATTAGTTTGAGTGTATCTGGTTTGATGTGGAGGTCCTTGATCCACTTTGACTTAAGCTTTGTACAGGGTGATAAGCATGGATCGATCTGCATTCTTCTACATGTTGACCTCCAGTTGAACCAGCACCATTTGCTGAAAATGCTATCTTTTTTCCATTGGATGGTTTTGGCTCCTTTGTCAAAAATCAAGTGACCATTGGTGTGTGGGTTCATTTCTGGGTCTTCAATTCTGTTCCATTGGTCTATCTGTCTGTCTCTGTACCAATACCATGCAGTTTTTATCACTATTGCTCTGTAATACTGGAAATAGCTAAGTTTTATGTGCCTCTATTCAATATGTATAATGTTATTTATCTTATCTTTATAGAGTATTAGGCTACACTGAAATAACAGATGTAGTCATATTGCAAAAAGTTTGACACTTTTGTTATGATGATAAGAATGTGCACTCCATATAGCAGAATTTTAAAAAAAAATATAGAGAATATTTTGCCTAGAACCCAGGGTCAATGGGAACAGACTAAATATTAGCTCTCTGGACTCACAATCCATAACTTGTAAAGCAATTGCTCTTCATCTGCTGATTGATAAATGCTAGATCAGTATAGCCTTGAGCTACATGTAATTACTGGGAGAAAATCTGACAGTTGTGACAGATGACACAGGAGGGCTGCCGAAGTGAAAGGCCAAAATAGTAACAGTCATATCTCAGAAGGTATATTAATTTTGCCTCCAGAATGTCCCACCAGAGACATCAGGGTTTCCTGGTGTTACAAGTCACTACCCTAATTCACTAAGCGTGAACACTTTATCTCACTAGAAACATCTGTAGGATGATGTCATTATACAGACAGCAAGGAAGGTCCAGGATAAGGCGAAGCCTATCATTGGATGAGAAGTAAGGGTAGGTGGGGAAAAGTCGAGGAAGGAGAGAGGAGGAAGAAAAAAGATCAAAATGGAGTCTACGGAGGAGGATGGTTCAGATTTTGGTGCACTGGATCGATTTTTATCTTGTCTAGGTAGGCAGTTTACATTTTTATCAATTGGCAGTGACTTTATTGTGTGAATGGATTGTGGACTGATAATTTAACATATAAATCTAGTTGCTAAATTACAAGTTTCTGGAACTTTGATTTTTACCAGGCTGAAGAGGACAGTGAGTGAAAGAAATAACTGAGAGGCAGTAGGAACGTGCAGATCTGGTTCTGTTGCCCGAGCAAAGTGAGAATGCACAGGGCCCGTAGAACAAGATGTGTGTGTGTGTGTGTGTGTGTGTGTGTGTGTGTGTGTGTGTGTGTGTGTGTGTGTGTGCACACACACACACTGGAAAATGGTAAACTACCTGCCCTGGGGACCCGCACAGAAAGGGAGAGGGTGGCTTGTGGATCACGTGGCAGAGTAGTAGCCAGAGTGAGTGAATCCAGCTCTCGGGAACTGATAGAAAATGTTCCTTTTTTAATTTTTAGTGTAACAAACATCTCCCTCTATTTTACTTTTTAGGCCCCTTTGAAGGTAATTTCCTAGGGGGAATGCTTTATCATAAGTGACTGACTTCTATCTTTGAGCCCACACATGTTTCTGATTAGGAGGATGCTAACCATTTGTTTTCTGAGTAAAAAGGTGTTCAGCATGAAGAATGGTCTGAGGTGAAAATACATGGTCCAACCTGTCTACTGGTTCCCTTTATCTTGAGGACCAACCTGATTCAGGACCAAGGAAACCAAATGCAAGGTTGGCAAAGGTCAACTTGACCGACATGCAGATACAAAGAGAATGGAAGCCAAATGCCATCAAACTTTTCCTCCTAGCTTCACTTTGCAACTCCACAGTGAGGGAAAAAAAGAGGAAAGCATCTAAATTTCATGATACATTTTCCCTGAATAAGAACCTCTAAACAGTAAAACATCTCTAAACTATTCTGAGCAAGAGCCTATTTCTGAGTATGACTTAAATCTGTTAGGTGGTAGAAGCTAAGCCACTAGACATGATCTCTCTTGGGCTTCCCTTCCTTGTAATTATTGTGCTCTCGGCTTTTCCGCAGAGCAATAGCCTACATATTGCATAGGAGGTCTACACATAATTGTGGCCTATACATCATTTACTTATTCCTAAACTGATGGTGCAGAAAGACAGACACATGGGAAAATGCTCATTCATAGACTTCCTCTAAGCAAAATGATTCAAGCAGAAAAGGCCCATAAAATGAATACAATGAACACATGCAGAAAAGCACCGCATTTCAGAACATCCAATGATATAATAAGACAAACGTGTACACATGCACATGTATATATACACACATAATAGAACAAATGCGGGTACACACACACACACACACACACACACACTTTTATTAAAGTCGCTATACACATAAGTTTATGTTCATCCCAGAGATAATGGATGGCCAAAGAAAAAGCATAGTGTCAGATACAGGATGCCTTCCCTCAAATTGGTTGGAGATATCAAAGCACCCTAACAACACGGGCTATGTTCATCTTGGTTATCCATCGTAACTTGATAACAATATCCTATTGCTGGAAAGACCACACTCATTGGCCACAGGAAACGGAGACATAAAATTGTAGCAGATGCATAGCTTAGTCTTCATGTGGGTCCATCAGAACTAGAACTGGGACTATACCAAAAGCCATTACCTGCCTGGGGATATGTTCTTCTTGTCTGGCCTCAGTAGAGAGGATGTGCCCAGCCTCATAGAAACTTGATATGCCGGGGTTGGGGGATACCTAGAGGGTCCTCTACCCTCTCAGAGGAGAAGGGGTCATGGGAGAAAGATTGAGGGGAGGAATGACTGGAAGGAAGGGCAGTGAGCAGGATATAAAGTGAATAAATAAAATAATTTTAATTTTTTAAAAAAGAATGCTATTGAAACGTATCTTTGGTGTTATCATTTTAATAAGTTTTATATATACAAAAACATAAATATTTTTGAACTTTTAAAATTAAAAAAAAGAAATGTTTCTATTTCCAAGATAATCAAAGTAAGACCCTCTGGAGATGCGCAAATATACGGACTACACACAAGCATACTCAGAAATCCAGAAAGATAACTCAAGTTTCCTGTCTCCCAGTTCAGTTATCAAGTATAGCTAAATTGTATTTTCACCACAGGAACAGGCAAATAAGGAGTAGATATACATTATCTTATTTTTACTTACTCAGAACCTAGGGTTTTCCTTAAGATTCCAATTACTCCAGGGCTGATTACTCAAGTAGTATTAAGTTCTTCTAGCCTTATCCTATACCCATTTAGAGCAACATGATCCTAGAGGCACCCCTATTGTGGAAGGCAAGGTCTCTGTGATAAAGTAAGTGAATGTAATTGCCAAAACAGCTTTCTAAGACGTCACGACCTTAAGATGTTTGAAAAGTGCAGGGAAAAAATGTGAGATGAATGGCATGTGTGTGGCTACACATGCAGTGGAACTGTTTCTAGGATACCACCTTGCTGAAGCAAAAGAACCCTGATACTTTATTTGGAAAATGATTCTGAAATTCTTATATTGACATTCTCATATTGACAAGTTTACATGTTATCAATCATGTAACAGTCATATTTCCAATTCATCTAGTTTATTGTTATTTCTATTATTATTATTAGTTCTACTTAGTTATAAGCACTTGTATAATTATTAGACATGTTGAGCCTTTTAACCATGACATCCAAATTATTGCTCCCCAAAATCCAGATACAAAAACCGATGCTCAAAAAGGTAAAATGTTTCATTCTAAATATGTCAAATATTTTGTGGCAGAGCCTACATTTCAATTCAAGTGTGTTTGACTTTAAAAGAGATGCCACTTTATCACATTGGGTTGTCAGGAAACAAAATCCACTGGCTTTTCTATTTATGTCAATAACCATTTGTTGACTGAGCAAATGAGTGCCCAAGTGAATGAAAGACATATAGAATTGGTAGAGTGACATGGAAAAAAGAAGGAACTTATTGATTAGTGGGCATTCATATATGCTAGGAACTGGGATGGGGACATTCTAAAATTTGATTTTTACTAAATCTTCACAATAATCCTGAAAGAAAATGTTATCCAGCATCCCATTTCCCAGATGGAAAATGGAGGACTACACATGTTCTACAAATTGCTCAAGGTAACAGAGCAAAAATGTTTGAAAAAAAGAGTTTGGCATGTCCAACTCTAAAGCCGATTCTTCCCATTATACTAGCTTGTTCTAGAAACCTCTAGAATAGAAACTGTGAAAGGGCTTGGTGAACTACGGTATAAAGGCAGCAACTGAGTAGTACCAAATGAACTGAACTCCTCAGGACCTGAGCAAATCGGAGGTAAATCAGATACTAACCATGATTTGAATGTGGTTGTTAGAGCCTGTTATCAGCTGGCTCAGAGATATAAATGGAACTAAATGACAACTGGCTTCCCATTTGGGGTCCTGATGTCACCCTTCATTTCAGAGATATATTTATCCTGAGTATCCGGTTTGGACCTCAAAAAACAGAGCCGTGATGTAGGATCCACTTATATCCCAAAGGTGAGAGTGGCTGCAAAGGTGTGGCAAGACATGCACCAATCTCAGGAGTATGTTTCCCCACACTTGGCCTATAAATAAGCACAGATCATCCTCCCCGGGATAGGGTATACTAACACCATCTCATCTGATCCTTACCCTGAGGGGGTTCTATCTGCTTCAAACAATCAGAGGGTGATGGTACCTAATATACTTAGCAGAAAGGTGGTAGCCTATGAACTTTCAGAAGACTCAGAACTTTCAGGGTTGAGTCTCTTCCTAAAAGAGAGAGAGAAGAGCAACAGACAAGTTCTGTTGGGTTACATCCTCCTATCCTGCCTGACTTTCCAGGGCATGATACATGTTTCCTAGGCAACTGATTTAGAAAATATGACTTATTTAATAATCAGCACTACATTAATGTCACTGAAGCTAAGTTTGGGTGTAAATAACACTTTGTTTCTGAATACCTAAGACTCTGGTTTAGAAAGTAAAATAGCATTTGAGCCTGGTAGAAAGTCTGGAGACTGAAGTCTTTAGTTACAACTATGCTCTGAACTGATGTCTGATCTTGGACAGATCTTAATCTCTTTCTGAGTCTATTTCCTCATGCGTACAATAAGAGAATCACTCAAACTTTTAAAACCTTTGTACTTCTGACAGAGTGACTACTGTTTTGTCTTCAGTATACTTTGCTTTTTGCCTTTACTCTCTCCCTAATTTCAATCAATTTCTGAGGAAATGTTACAGAAGATCCCAATGAGTAATTTCTTTGGTTCTTATCTTCCTATAATACTAAGAAGATATTAATGTTGGAAATAAACTGAGCCAGAGCTTGCCATATGTTCCACACAGATGAGCATAAAAGAAGAGATGGGCAAAGGAGGAGGTCCCAGGCAGTTGACAAAGACTTTGAGATTGAGAGACTCTTTAGAACATGGAAAAGTAGGACCAGGGTTCCCAGAACATTAATAAAATTTAGAAAATAATTTTACAAAATTATAAGCAAAATCAGCACTCATAGAAATTTCATTGCAAAAAGAATTAAAGATGAGCTGAAATGTGTACAAGGCCCAGGTATCTGATACTCCTTCCAACTGTGGTATGAATTCTAAATGAAAAGAGCCTGACAAACGGCTGAGTCTGAAAGGACACCTTCTGAAAGGCTGCAAAATAACTGAGGAGTTGAGTGGAATGTTCCTGGATTTTATTTTATTTTTTTTTATTAACTTGAGTATTTCTTATGTACATTTCGAGTTTTATTCCGTTCCCGGTTTCCAGGCAAACATCCCCTTTCCTCCCCCCCTTCCTTATGGGTGTTCCCCTCCCCACCCTCCCCCCATTGCCGCCCTCCCCCCGACAGTCTAGTTCACTGGGGGGTTCAGTCTTAGCATGTTCCTGGATTTTAAATGACATCAATGAAGCTTTTCTAAGCCCGGAGAGTCTCTCTGCGGTCAGTGGTCTCTAAAGGAAGACCTGTAACACATAGACCATGGGTCTAAGTAAGACACAAAAGTGATAGGACTGTGAGGACATCACGGGATATTGAAACTATGCTGTTTCGAGGACAGCACAGTGTGTATAAACACAGGATAGAGAGTAGGAACTGGAGCATATGAGGCTTAGAACATACTAAGTACAGAGAAATTGGGGTACAGGTGAGTTTAGGGAAGAATAGTATCTTAGTTTCTTTTCTTTCTTTAAATTTATTATTTTTTTTACTTATTCAATTTACATCCCCCTCACTGTCTACCTCTTGGTCACCCTCTCCCACAATCCTTCCCCTATCCTCTTCTCTCTTTCTCCTCTGAGTGGGTGGGGCTCCCTGGGTATCCCCTCAACCCTGGCCATTCAAGCCTCTGTGGGGCTAGGCACTTCCTCTCCCACTGAGGCCAGACAAGGCAGCCCAGCTAGAAGAACATGTCCCACACACAGGCAACAGCTTTTGGGATAACCCCGGCTCCAGCTGCTCAGGACCCACATCAAGACCAAGCTGCACATCTTCTACATATAATACGGGAGGCCTGGGTCCAGCCTGTGTATGTTTGGTTGGTGGTTCAGACTCTGAGAACCTCAAGGTCTCTCAGAGAGGGTTAGCTAACTCTGTTGGCTTTCCTATGCAGTTCATATCCCCTTCAAAGCCTGCAATTCTTCCTCCAAGCTCCACCCACTATTTGGCTGTGGGTGTCTGTATCTGTCTGAGTCAGCTGCTGGGTGGAGCCTTAGTTACTTTTCTAATGCTGTGAAAAGACACTGTGATCATGGCAACTGATAGAAGAAAAATTTTAATGGGAACTTACAGTTTCCGAGCGTGGTCCCTGACCATCTTAGAAGGTAGCACGGCAGCAGGCAAGCGAGCAGAGTATAGTACTGAAGCAATAGCTAAGCATTTACATAGGACTCATAAGAATGAGGGGCAGGGAGGGAAGGAAGGAGGCAGAAGGAGGGAGGGAGAGAGAGAAATATGTGTGTGTGTGTGTGCGCGCGCGCGCGCGTGCGTGTGTGTGCGTGTGTGCGTGCGCGCGCACCATTACCATAGCAACTCTTATAAATGACAATATTTAATAGCGGCTGGCTTACAGGTTCTGAGGTTCAGTCCATTATCATCATGGTGCGAAGCATAGCAGCACATAGGCAGACATGGTGCTGGAGAAGGAGCCGAGAGTTCTCCATCTGGATCAGCAGGCAGCAGGAAGAGGGTGACAATAGGCCTGATTTGAGCTTATGAAACCTCAAAGCCCACCTCCAGTGGCACACTTTCTCCAATAAGGCCACACCTCCAAAAATGTCATTCCCTATGAGTCTATGGGGACCATTTTCATTCAAACCACCGCACTTCTGGAAAATCAAACAGCAAATTATATACTTACAACACATGATGGGGAACAGAATATGTATTACCATTCCAAAAAGGAGGGATTGGGGGACTAGTGAGGAACTACTGGACCAAAGAAAGCCCAAACCCCGGCAGTGCAAACTCTAAATGCTATACTAACATGTCTGACGTCAAAGGGCTTAGATAGCTCCTCTCTTCTGACTTTGGTGAGTGCAAAACACTTCTTTGTTTCGGGCTATTTCCACTGTGTGTATGCAGCACTCCTGGGCACGTACCCCAGGGTTCTGGCATCTCCAATATAATCCCAGCTTCATTCTCATGGCTTAACGAGATGATCTCTCTGGGCCTGCATGCCACCTATGCCACAGCATGGCCTCAGCATCTTTCCTTAACTGTGGAAGACTTCACAACCCCTTTAGTACAGTATCCTTTATGACTCTAAAGCCAAAACAACAGGGCCAATTGCTACCAAGTTCTGCTGCCTGCTTGGGATGGGATTTGGCCCCCTCTTTGAAGTTTTACATTTGTATAAGCTTTGATTTGTTGATGCTTTCTTTTGTTGCATAAACTTTCCTTTAATTCTTTAGCCATTTTCTTTTCATAAGTTGCAGGATTTGCTGGGCAGGGTCTTGGCCCTGAGGACACCACTCTCCTCCTTATCTCTCCCAGAACAAATGAAGGCTGTTATATTAAATTTCCTGGTGCTCTTTGATTCCTCAAATTGTAAATTTTATATTTCCTTTTGCCCCACTTGATTTTTTTTTTATTGTAGATCTAGGTAAGGATGATCACTAACAACCAAGTGACAGTCAATATTAGGCTGTCTTGAAATATACTCTGCCAATGAAATTAGTCTAAAAGTCTTCAATTTAGCCTTACCTAGATTCTTAGGATAAGAGAAAAAAAATCAGTTACATTGTTTGCCAAAATATCACGTCTGGTCTCTAGCCCAGTTGCTAATACTGCTCCTCTCTGAAACCCCCTAATCTGTGCATACACTGTTCGCATTGCTCTCAGAATGTACCAATAAGCCCTACTTAGAGGTTTTGACTAATTTTCCAGTCTAAAGTTCCAAAGTTTTGTACATTTCCCCAAAAAATAGTATGGTCAAGCCTGTCATAGCTCACTCCCTGGAACCAACATCTTCCTTAGTTACTTTTCTATTGCTGAAAAAAAGACACCATGACCCAGGCAACTTATAAAAGAAAGCATTTAATTTCAGGCTCATGGTCCATGGCCATCATGATAGGAACCATGGCATCAGACAGGTAGTTATGGCACTGGAGCAATAGCTGAGAGAATATATCTGATCTACAAGCCTGCGGCAGAGAGAGATATAGACAGAGAGGCAGAGATAGAAACAGAGATGCACAGAGAGACAGAGAGGCAGAGACAGAAACAGAGACAGAGAGACACACAGGCACACACAGAGGAGAGACAGAGAGACAGAGAACTAGGAACTAGAAATAGCATGGACTTTAGAAACCCCAAAGCCAACCCCAAGTAACATACCAACTCCAACAATCCAACACTCCCAATCCTTCTCCCAAAGTTCCACCTACTGTGGACTCAGCATCCAAACATATGAGCCTATCAGGGCCATCCTCATCCAAACTCTCATGAATGGGACATGTAAATGCTTTGAGTTAAAAATTACTTCTCCACAAAATGGGGATATTTGCATTTTGGAAGAACTTGGGGAAAATGTATGGCAAGGCATTGTTGAATGACACTCTTCAGTATGAAAGACAAAATTAGGGACCAGAGGCTATTGTGAGTATATTAAAAATGAACATTGCCAAGCAAGTAAGTACTGAGTTCTTTGGGTATACGCCAATGAGAGTATAGCTGAGTTTTATGATAAATCTGTCTTTCCTTTTTTTCTTCTTTTTATTTTTTGAGACAGGGGATCACTATGTAACTTTGGCTGAGGCCAAACCAAGTTAGCTTTGAACTCATAGAAACGACCTGCCTCTACCTGTGCCTCCAGAGTGCTGGGATTAAAGGTATGTGCCACCAAGCCAAGTAGATCTATTTTTAACTTTTTGAAAAATTTCCACATCGGTTACACTGGGTTGCAATTTTATAAACAGTGAATGAATGAATGTTCTTCTTTTTCCACATCCTCATCAGCACTTTTTGTCAGTTGTTTTCTTGATGTTAGCCATTCTAACTGGGCTAAGAGAAATATCCAATAATCTCTAAGTTGCATTTTCTTAGTTCCTAAGGATGTAAAACACCTTTAAAAATATTTCTTGGCTTAAGCATGAGCCTAGAAGAACACTGACCATCTGCCTCTCCACCCACATAAGTATCAGCTATCAAGAAATTCAAGACTTCCAATCTCATCAAAAACCAAATAGACTCTACCAAGAGAAAGAGAGCTGTTTTTCTTATTATTGCTACCTCCAGTCTCTAGGAAAATGCTGCCTTGTATGCACTTAATATTGTTAGTAGATGAAAGATAAGACAGAGGCTTACATCTAACATATATTCAACCAGAATTTCATGCATGTTTTTTAGTCTACTTGGTCAAGAAAGTGGAAGTTCATATTCAGTAGACTGGACCTAGGGAAGCTCATTTCAGCACATTATCCATGATTTCCGAGCTTTTTAGAGAGCAGAAATCAAAATACTTTCCTGGTTTTATTTTTCTCCTAGGTGACTAGTGTCATCTGCCTAATTCTCCCTAGGGAGAGATTGGGATCAAGTTCAGAGCCATTTTAGTGTCTAGAGATATTTAAAATGGTAATTAAATTTAAAATGTTTGAAACATAGTCCAACTTTACCCTTTAATTTTCTGTTGAACTCACTAACAGGACACTCAATCACTCTGGGTTTATTTCATTAGCAACTGAAGTAGAGAAAAATATCAACACTAATGCTACACCACATAAATGTTAGAAAGACAAACAATGACAAATACCTATGGTGTGCTGAGGAGTCCACAAATTCCAGTGGAAATTCTAACCAAATGCCATGGTGACATGGATGAGCCTCGTAAAACTCAGTAGGTCTACAAAACAAAACAAAACAAAACAAAACAAAACAAAAAACAAACAAACAAAAAACCCCAAAAACCAAAAGACAAAAATCATGGCTGTGGGAAAGAACTTTCAGGGAGTGGAGGAGTGGTTAATAGCGACAGGAAAGAGACTATTGATATATTTAAAGAAAACATCTGATGTATGTTTCAAAATTACTTTATTTGTAAGATGATTCAGTCATTGATTCCTTCAGAGGAATTAAGAATTTCTCCCTCCAAGCCATTCAGCTTGCTTTTATTACACAAAGGCATGCACATATGACTTCATTAGCATAATAGCTGGCTGCTGCCTTTCTGACAGAAGCAGGTTATTCCCAACTTTCTATATCAGAGGCCAGAAATTACCCACTGCACTTTTCCATACCCCACATCCTTTCCTGTCTTGTTAACTTAGATGTGAAATGTCTTTTGTTTTGCTAAATGTTTTCTTTAATAGTTGAAGAATGAAAACTTAGAGTAGCCCCAGAAAGAAGACCCCTGTTTGGAAGTAATGGTTAAATTCATTGTTGATTCTGCTGTTTTTTGAGTCACTTAGGAAGTGACTTAGCACAGAGCTGTGTGTGTGTGTGTGTGTGTGTGTGTGTGTGTGTGTGTGTGTGTGTGTGTGTGTGTGTGAGAGGGGGGAGAGATATATTCATAGAGATTTTAACTAAGGAGAGACCCACACTGAATATGAACAACCCCATGTAACAGGCTAGGGATGAAGATACATAAAAGGAGGGAAAGAAAAATCCACCTGAAGGTCAACATTCCCCCATCTCTGATTTCTGACCTGCTATGATATTACCTACTTTCCCTCCATAATCCCTCCTAGGTTTGACTGAACCCTCTGCCCTGACCCCCAAAATACTGTGAACAAAATAAATAATTCCTGTCTTATTTGTCTGTATTTTGGACATGGGAAAGGGGAACCCTAAATAGGCAGAGGAACATAAAGTAAGGGAGCATAGGGCATTCCAGCACCATCTCACAGAACCAACATGGGAACTGTAATATTCAGACAAGACCTTTTTTTCAGCATTGCAAGTACAGGAAATATTTGAGAATACAGACAGAGAAAAAGGTGGTAAACTTAAGTTTAGACCAAATTCTGCTACTAATTCACGGAGAAAGTATTTTCTCTAGATTCCATTTTTTTTTCATTGTACAATGAGGGGAGCTAATAAGACCAAATTTACCTTTAGCAGTGCTATTAACACTATTCCTGATTCTAGACATGGTACTAATTTTCTATCACCCCATCATACTGTGAAATGTTTTCCTCATCATACTGTGAAACCACCCCTTTATCTTTACTGCTATTGTCTATCATTCATACTACTGTTATTATAAATATATATTTTTCCTGTATATTGTCTCAGCTGTGGGCCCCCTTTCTCCTCAGAAACTTTTGGCCACCAGCCTGAGGGAACAAATGAGAAGAAGTGGAGAGCAGGGTACAAAGGGTCATGAGTATGGCAGAGACTGCTGCAGTGAAACAAATCTATTTTATTGTTTCAGGGATACGATATATAAGAACCTTTTTGGGGTACAGGTGGGAAAGGATAATTGGTCACAGCATCAAGTGAGCAAGAAGGGCTGACTGGCTATAATATAGTACCTAGTTATCATGCAGGCAGGAAGCCAGAGTAGGACTTGAGTGCTGAGTTATGCAGCCTTGTAGAGAGCTCTGTACAAGGTCACTTTTCAGACAAGGCCAGCCACCTGTGTTCAGGGACACTCTCCAGACAAAGACACCCTCCAGACAGAGACAGAGACCAGTGTAATTGGTTTGAATATGCTTAATCCAGGAATGGCACTATTGGGAGGGTGGCCTTGTTGGAGGAAGTGTGTCACTGTGGGGGTGGGCTTGAGAGCCTCCTCCTAAAGCACATGGGAGCCAGTCTTCTTCCCTAGTTGCCTTTGGAACAAGAGGCAGAACTCTCAGCTCCTCCGGGGCTGGCAAGCCTGCTGAAAGCTGCCATGCTCCCACCATGAAGATAATGGACTGAACCTCTGAATTTGTAAGCCAGCCCCAAGCAGATGTTCTCCTTGTAAGAGTTGCCTTGGTCATGGTGTCTCTTCAGAGCAATGAAAACCCTAAGACAACAAGAAAGCTCCACTAAGGGGAGTACCCCATGTTGCACTGAACTCAGAAAACCATCTAATCATGGGGTCTGCTGCCTTAATAGCAAGGTTCCCTAACACTTGGCCACAAATTTCACCCCATATTTACCAAACATCATTCACAATACTTGTATCCTCATTTAATCATAATTAAAATTCAATAACATAGGACCAAAAAATCCCCAGAAATTAGATTTTGGATTTTTTGTTGTTTTCTAAATATTTATTTATTTTATGTTTATGTGTGTGCCTGCATGAGTTTACGTGCACCGCATAAGAGTTCTTAACTGCTGAACCACCTCTCCAGACCTCTTATTTGGTTTTTCATAATTAACATTTTCAAAAATTTAGGTGGAAATGATAAATGTTCTGAAATATCTCTAGGAAATTCTATAAATTAATGCATTAATTTTCTGTAGCAACACCTATAAATATTCACATTAAATAGAATATAGACTATTATAATATCATGCCAGTTCAGATATTAAGACATAATTAAATTGGGGTTTTTAAAGCACTGTGGATTTTTAGAATTGTGAACAGCTATTTCAGAGTTTCCTCTTTTTTAAAAATAAAAAAAATATTGAGTCAAGGAAAGGCCCAAGGAATTACTCAAAGCTTTACTTCTAATAGGTTAGAATGTTAAAATTGAGTCCAGGTCATTTAGCTGAATTGGTACTCTTAATTTTGCCAGAGACTTTCTTCCCACTCCCATTATCTAAGTTGTTCAACATTCTCAAAGCAGTATTGTGTGTCTCTGTTGTCTTTTTAGGGTTTTCCCTTCCTCCACAAGACTTGCCTATAGTCTACTCCTTCTGAGGTACATTTCCAATTCTGGTCCCCATGTCAATATTAAAAGAACCAGGAGGCCCTCACAGTGTTTTACTTCTACTTTTTCTCAAGCAATAAAGGGCTTACATTTAACCTCTCCCTTGAATTTTATCCCAGCATCCTTGTAAAGACCATATATATTTTGTACTTAGGTGGCTTGGTCCCAAATAAGTATATACTTGGAATGAATTTGGGCATCTTCTGAATAGAAGAAAGAATTCACTCTATGAACAAGAATACATAGCCTGAACATTTTAAGAAAAATAAAAGAGATAAGTGGAAGGAAAGAAGCATTGGCCTATGGATAGATACGACAATAATTACCATAATGAAGGAGTAATGCTATATTTCTCAAAGACAATATAAAAAAAGGAAGATCAAGAGTTTACTATGGGGGATAGAGAGGAGGCACATCAGAATGAGTTTATTCTCCTTTAAGGAAGGCTTGTGCGAAAAGAATAACTCAGTGGACTCAATACTTCTTGGGCAATTGAAAAATAACATGACTATTAGGTAGGTAAGGATAAGAAGGGGGCTCTTTGAATAATCTACTCAAAACCCAGTGAATGGGTTGGAGCAGTTTCCTATCACATAGCCTTTAACTGCAATAGTTTCAAAATAGCCCAGCAGTGCTATCTAATGGATAACTGTGGAACTGCAGGCCACAGAATCTCAAGTTCCACTTAACACTAGAAACTAGTGTTTCATTCTATTAAGCTTCTATGGAAAACCTCACACTGATCCTAAGGAAGGTGGTTTAATATTTTCCTTCCTCAACTGACATTTCCTCAACCTTTGACCACAGCCAACCCCTCAGATATTCCTTCACTGGTTTTCAGGTTCCTTTAAAGTGCTTACTCAGGTTATGCATTCTTCTTAACTCCTCAACCCAAATTCTGCCTGTTCTTCTCCTAAGTGGTTTTGTTTAGTTTGTTTGGCATTTATTTTTTTTGATATATAAATATCACCTATTCTAGGATATCCTTGAACTAAAATGAAAAAGTCACATGGCAGAAAGTAAATTATACAGACTGAACAAGTTATATTTATGAATATACTTGTATATCTATTCATATATACATTTAATAACAATTAATAAAAAGGAGACCATGAATTTTAAAGTGAGCAAGGAGGTATATATGGGAAGGCTTGGTGGGAAGAAAGGGGAGCATTTTTATAATCTCAAAATAAAAAAAATAAATTTAAAGACTAAAAGAAAAATATATGTTTATTTTTCCACTTCTTCCTAGAAACAGTACTGCTGTATTAGCCAATCACATCAGAGTGTGAGGCCAAGCATTGACTAAGGATAGAATAATAATAAACAGACAATAAACAGACTCAATTTTATTAATTCAGATGTATAGAAGGATTGGAAAACTGTTTATACTGAATTTGGGAGACATAATTCAGATACATCCATGAGTCAAAAAGCACTAATAAATATGTCATAGTATTTACTAAATTCCATTGATGACTGTAAGTGCCTCATGTTTATTAACAAATTTAAACTTTAAATTACAACAAGCTCCTCTGGCTATTGAAGTTTACACTGAGAAATTACGTGGTATTCTGGTGGGCCTGTCTTATGTGACATGAGCCTTCCCCTTCAGGTTCAATACCCTTTCTTTGTTCTGGTGTTGTGACATTTGTGTTGTTCCTTGGTGTGAAAATATGATTTCACCTTTGTTGGGTGGGTTTTCCATTCTTTGGTTGCTGTTACCCCAATGTGGGTGCTAAGTTTGATGGCTGTGGAGTATCTGATAGAGAATGATTATGAATCAAAATCATTCAACAAAACCAGTATCACCAAAAGCTGATAAAGATACTGGGAAAAAATGAAAACTACAGAAAAAAAGTACAGTAAAATGCCCTATTAAGCAAATAAATATTGAACTCAATAAACATTTTAAAACTGTCTTATACCATATGCAATTTGGCTTACTTCCAAAGATACAAAAATGGTTCATCATGCAATAATTAATTACTATGATATATTGCGATATAACACATAAACCAAGGGTAAAATATCACATAATATCAACATGTCCAGAAAATGATTTGATGATACTCAACATCCTTTCATGATACAAATCTTGAATAAAGTAGAAATAAAAAAATGACTTCAATATAATAAGGTTACATATGATAATCCCATGGTTATTATCATAGTAAATGTGACTTAAGAAAGAAAACCAGAAAACTACAGGAATAGCTCTAGCTAAGATTCCTAGTAAGGGGGGATACAGAACCTGAAGCAGCTATCTTATGTAACCAGGCAAGGCAATCACAAATCCTTCTACCTACAGTTCTCCTGCCTACAAGATGGGCTGGGTAAATGTGGTGCAGAAAATGTGGGAGTGGCAAACCAATGACTGGTCCAGCTTGAGGCCCATGCCACAAGAGGAAGCCCATGCCCAACACTGCCAGGAGAGCCAGGAACCAGAAGCTAGAGAGCCCGGACACCTAGGCTAGAAACAAACATGGCAGGCAAAATAGTGAAATGATTCCTAATGATTCTCTGCTATACTCTTGAACTAAATCCTGGCATAATCATTAAAAAGGGTCCATCCAGCAATTGATGGGAACAGATGCAGAGACCATAGCCAAACATTAAATGGAACTTAGGGAACTCCAACGAAGAGGGAGAGAAGGATTATAGGAGCAATAGGGGACAAGGAGAACATGGCCCACAGAATCAGCTGAGCAGGGCTCATAGAGGCTCACAGAGACTGAACCAACCATCAGGAAGCCTGTATGGGTCTGACCTAGACCATCTGCATATATGTTATAGTTGTGTAGGTTGGTGTTCTTGTGGTACTCGTAATAGTAGGAGCAGAGCCTATCTCTGACTCTTATGCCTGCTTTGGGGACCCTTTCCTCCTACTGGGTTGCCTCATCCAGCCATAATATGAGGAAGATGTCTAATCTTATTCCAACCTGATATGCCATCTTTGGTAGACATCCCTGGAGGCCTGCCTTTTCTGAAGGAAAGCTATGAGAAGTGAATCTGGGAGCTAGAGTGGCGGTTTGGGGTGAGAGACTGGAAGGAGAGGAGAGGGAGGAGAAACTGTAGCCAGTATGTAATTTATGAGAGAGAAATTTAAAAAGCAGGAAACATTGTCTGTAAAATCAGAAACAAGCCAAGGGTGAAGACACTAACTATAATACTTAAAATTGAAGCTAGAGAAATAAGACAGCATAAATAAAGGAAAAGAAGAAAATAAAATGTTTCCTTTTATGCAATATAATTCTATATTTAGAAAATCCCAAAATACTCCACTAAAAAGCTCACAGGACTGAATAAAAAATTTCACAAAATAATAGGTAGTAAAATTGACATGTAAAAATCAGTAGCTTGGCACTCGAACAGCAGATCTGCTGCAGTCCAGACACCGCCTGGACCTGAAGTGAACCGGTCAACGGTTCTCTGCACCCAAATCCCGTGGGAGGGAGAGCTAAACCTTCAGAGGGGCAGACACACCTGGGAAGCCAGAAGAGACTACACTCTGCCCACATTTCTGACTCCAGAGGAAAACACCTAACGCCATCTAGGACCCCAGTGCACGGGGGCTCCGGGAAAAGGTGGAGCAGGCCCTCCTGATTGCTGCCCTCACCAAGAGCTCAAAAGCAGCCCCCCATGAGCAACTTGAGCTGCGGGACCACAGGCAAGACTTTTCTGCTCCAAATGACCTGCCTGGTGAACTCAGGACACAGGCCTACAGGAACAGCTGAAGACCTGTAGATAGGAAAAACTACACGCCCGAAAGAAGAACACTCTGTTCCCATAACTGGCTGAAAGAAAACAGGAAAACAGGCCTACAGCACTCCTGACACACAGGCCTATAGGAAGGTCCAGCCACTGTCAGAAATAGCATAACAAGGTAACACCAGAGACAACCTGATGGCGAGAGGTAAGCACAGGAACCCAAGCAACAGAAACCAAGACTACATGGCATCATTGGAGCACAATTCTCGCACCAAAGCAAACACTGAATATCGAAACACGCCAGAAAAGCAAGATTTAGATTTAAAATCACATTTGATCATGTTGATGGAGGACTTCAAGAAAGACATGAAGAACTCCCTTAGAGATACGGAGGAAAACATAAATAAACAAGTAGAAGCCTATAGAGAGGAATCACAAAAATCACTGAAAGAATTCCAAGAAAACACAATCAAACAAGTGAAGGAATTAAAAATGGAAATAGAAGCAATAAAGAAAGAACAAAGAGAAACAACCCTGGATATAGAAAACCAAAGGAAGAGACAAGGAGCCGTTGATACAAGCATCAACAACAGAATACAAGAGATAGAAGAGAGAATCTCAGGAGCAGAAGATTCCATAGAAATCATTGGCTCAACATTCAAAGATAATGTAAAGCAGAAAAAGGTACTGGTCCAAAACATACAGGACATCCAGGACTCAATGAGAAGATCAAACCTAAGGATAATAGGTATAGAAGAGAGTGAAGACTCCCAGCTCAAAGGACCAGTAAATATCTTCAACAAAATCATAGAAGAAAACTTCTCTAACCTAAAGAAAGAGATACCCATAGGCATACAGGAAGCCTACAGAACTCCAAATAGATTGGACCAGAGAAGAAAATCCTCCGGTCACATATTAGTCAAAATACCAAATGCACAAAATAAAGAAAGAATATTAAAAGCAGTAAGATAAAAAGGTCAAGTAACATATAAAGGCAGACCTATCAGAAACACACCAGATTTCTTACCAGAGACTATGAAAGCCAGAAGATCCAGGACAGATGTCATGCAGACCCTAAAAGAACACAAATGCCAGCCCAGGTTACTGTATCCTGCAAAACTCTCAATTAACACAGATGGAGAAACCAAGATATTCCATGAAAAACCAAATTTACACAATATCTTTCTACAAATCCAGCCCTACAAAGTATAATAAATGGTAAAGCCCAACAAAGTAGGCAAGCTACACCCTAGACAAAGCAAGAAATTAATCGTCTTAGCAACAAAACAAAGAAAAAAAGCACACAAACATAGTCTCATATCCAAATATGAATACAACAGGAAGCAATATTCACTATTCCTTAATATCTCTCAACATCAATGGTCTCAACTCTCCAATAAAAAGATATATCAATGGTCTCAATTCTCCAATAAAAAGATATAGCTTAACAAACTGGATAAGCAATGAGGACCCTGCATTCTGCTGCCTACAGGAAACACACCTCAGAGACAAAGACAGACACTACCTCAGAGTGAAAGGCTGGAAAACTACTTTCCAGGCAAATGGTCTGAAGAAGCAAGCTGGAGTAGCCATTCTAATATCGAATAAAATTGATTTTCAACTAAAAGTCATCAAAAAAGATAAGGAAGGACACTTCATATTCATCAAAGGAAAAATTCACCAAGATGAACTCTCAATCCTAAATATCTATGCTCCAAATTCAACAGCACCTACATACGTAAAAGAAACCTTACTAAAGCTCAAAGCACACATTGCACCTCACACAATAATAGTAGGAAATGTCAACACCCCACTCTCATCAGTGGACAGATCATGGAAACAGAAATTAAACAGAGACATAGACAGACTAAGAGAAATCATGAACCAAAATGGACTTAACAGATATTTATAGAACATTCTATCCTAAAACAAAAGGATATGCCTTCTTCTCACCACCTCATGGTACTTTCTCCAAAATTGACTATATAGTTGGTCATAAAACAGGCCATCAGGTGCTCAACAGGTACAGAAAGATAGAAATAATCCCATGCGTGCTATCAGACCACCACGGGCTAAAGCCGGTCTTCAATAACAATAAGGGAAGAATGCCCAAATATACATGGCAGTTGAACAATGCTCTACTCAACGATAACCTGATCAAGGAAGAAATAAAAAAAGAAATTAAAAACTTCTTAGAATTTAATGAAAATGAAGGTACAACATACCCAAACTTATGGGACACAATGAAAGATGTGCTAAGAGGAAAACTCATAACTTTGAATGCCTGCAGAAAGAAACAGGAGAGAGCATATATAAGCAGCTTGACAGCACACCAAAAAGTTCTAGAACAAAAAGAAGCAAATACACCCAGGAGGAGTAGAAAGCAGGAAATGATCAAACTCAGAGCTGAAATCAACCAAGTAGAAACAAAAAGGACCATAGAAAGAATCAACAGAACCAAAAGTTGATTCTTTAAGAAAGTCAACAAGATAGATAAATCCTTAGCCAGACTAATGAGAGGACACAGAGAGTGTGTCCAAATTAACAAAATCAGAAATGAAAAGGGAGACAACTACAGATTCAGAGGAAATTCAAAAAATCATCAGATCCTACTACAAAAGCCTATATTCAATAAAACTTGAAAATCTGCAGGAAATGGACAATTTCCTAGACAGATACCAGGTACCAAAGTTAAATCAGGAACAGATAAACCATTAAAACAACCCCATAACTCCTAAGGAAATAGAATCAGTCATTAACGGTCTCCCAACCCAAAAGATCCCAGGTCCTGATGGGTTCAGTGCAGAATTCTATCAGACCTTCATAGAAGACCTCATACCAATACTATCCAAATTATTTCACAAAATTGAAACAGATGGAGCACTACCGAATTCCTTCTATGAAGCCACAATTACTCTTATACCTAAACCACACAAAGACCAAACAAAGAAAGAAACTTCAGACCAATTTCCCTTATGAATATCGATGCAAAAATACTCAATAAAATTCTTGCAACCCGAATCCAAGAGCACATCAAAGCAATCATCCATCATGATCAAGTAGGCTTCATCCCAGGCATGCAGGGATGGTTTAATATACAGAAAACCATCAATGTGATCCATTATATAAACAAACTGAAAGAACAAAACCACATGATCATTTCATTAGATGCTGAGAAAGCATTTGACAAAATTCAACACCCCTTCATGATAAAAGTCCTAGAAAGAATAAGAATTCAAGGCCCATACCTAAACATAGTAAAAGCCATATACAGCAAACTAGTAGCTAACAATAAACTAAATGGAGACAAACTTGAAGCAATCCCACTAAAATCAGGGACTGGACAAGGCTGCCCACTCTCTCCCTACTTATTCAATATAGTTCTTGAAGTTCTAGCCAGAGCAATCAGACAACAAAAGGAGATCAAGTGGATACAGATTGGAAAAGAAGAAGTCAAAATTTCACTATTTGCAGATGATATGATAGTATATTTAAGGGATCGCAGAAGTTCCACCAGACAACTACTAAACCTGATAAACACCTTCAGCAAAGTGGCTACGTATAAAATTAACAGAAATAAATCAGTAGCCTTCCTCTACACAAAAGAGTAACAAGCCGAGAAAGAAATTAGGGAAACAACACCCTTCATAATAGTTCCAAATAATATAAAATACGTCGGTGTGACTTTAGCAAAGCAAGTAAAAGATCAGTATGATAAGCACTTTAAGCCTCTGAAGAAAGAAATTGAAGAAGACCTCAGAAGATGGAAAGATCTCCCATGCTCATGGATTGGCAGGATTAACATAGTAAAAATGGCCTTTTTACCAAAAGCGATCTACAGATTCAATGCAATCCCCATCAATATACCAATCCAATTCTTCATAGAGTTAGACAGAACAATTTGCAAATTCATCTGGAATAACAAAAAACCAAGGATAGCTAAAACTATCCTCAACAATCAAAGGACTTCAGGGGGAATCACTATCCCTGAACTCAAGCAGTATTACAGAGCAATAGTGATAAAAACTGCATGGTATTGGTACAGAGACAGACAGATAGACAAGTGGAATAGAATTGAAGACCCAGAAATGAACCCACACACCTATGGTCACTTGATTTTTGACAAAGTAGCCAAAACCAACCAATGGGAAAAAAAGATAGCATTTTCAGCAAATGGTGCTGGTTCAACTGGAGGTCAGCATGTAGAAGAATGCAGATCGATCCATGCTTATCACCCTGTACAAAGCTTAAGTCCAAGTGGATCAAGGACTTCCATACCAAACCAGACACATTAAAACTAATAGAATGAAAAGTGGGGAAGCATCTCGAACACATGGGCACTGGAGAAAATTTCCTGAACAAAACACCAATGGCTTATGCTCTAAGATCAAGAATCAACAAATGGGATCTCATAAAACTGCAAATCTTCTGTAAGACAAAGGACACTGTTGTTAGGACAGAACGACAGCCAACAGATTGGGAAAAGATCTTTACCAATCCTACAACAGATAGAGGGCTTATATCCAAAAAATACAAAGAACTCAAGAAGTTAGACCGCAGGGAGACAAATAACCCTATTAAAAATGGGGTTCAGCCCTAGTGAACTAGACTGTTGGGGAGAGGGCAGCAATGGGGGGAGGGTTGGGAGGGGAACACCCATAAGGAAGGGGAGGGGGGAGGGGGATGTTTGCCCGGAAACCGGGAAAGGGAATAACACTCGAAATGTATATAAGAAATACTCAAGTTAATAATAATAAAAAAAAATGGGGTTCAGAGCTAAACAAAGAATTCACAGCTGAGGAATGCCAAATGGCTGAGAAACACCTAAATAAATGTTTAACATCTTTAGTCATAAGGGAAATGCAAATCAAAACAACCCTGAGATTTCACCTCACACCAGTGAGAATGGCTAGGATCAAAAACTCAGGTAACAGCAAATGCTGGCAAGGATGTGGAGAAAGAAGAACACTCCTCCATTGTTGGTGGGATTGCAGGCTGGTACAACCATTCTGGAAATCAGTCTGGAGGTTCCTCAGAAAATTGGACATTGAACTGCCTGAGGATCCAGCTATACCTCTCTTGGGCATTTATACAAAAGATGCCCCAACATATAAAAAAGACACGTGCTCCACTATGTTCATCGCAGCCTTATTTATAATAGCCAGAAGCCGGAAAGAACCCAGATGCCCTTCAACAGAGGAATGGATACAGAAAATGTGGTACATCTACACAATGGAATATTACTCAGCTATCAAAAACAATGACTTTATGAAATTCGTAGGCAAATGGTTGGAACTGGAAAATATCATCCTGAGTGAGGTAACCCAATCACAGAAGAACACATATTGTATGCACTGATTGATAAGTGGCTATTAGCCCAAATGCTTGAATTACCCTAGATGCCTAGAACACATCAAACTCAAGACGGATGATCAAAATGTGAATGCTTCACTCCTTCTTTAAAAGGGGAACAAGAATACCCTTGGCAGGGAATAGAGAGGCAAAGTTTAGAACAGACACAGAAGGAACACCCATTCAGAGCCTGCCCCACATGTGGCCCATACATATACAGCCATCCAATTAGACAAGATGGATGAAGCAAAGAAGTGCAGGCCGACAGGAGCCGGATGCAGATCGCTCCTGAGAGACACAGCCAGAATACAGCAAATACAGAGGTGAATGCCAGCAGCAAACCACTCAACTGAGAATAGGACCCCCGTTGAAGCAATCAGAGAAAGAACTCGAAGAGCTTGAAGGAGCTCTAGACCCCATATGTACAACAATGCCAAGCAACCAGGGCTTCCAGGGACTAAGCCACTACCTAAAGACTATACATGGACTGACCCTGGACTCTGACCTCATAGGTAGCATTGAATATCCTAGTAAGATCACCAGTGTAAGGGGAAGCCCTGGGTCCTCCTAAGACTGAACCCCCAGTGATTGTTGGGGGGAGGGCGGCAATGGGGGGAGTATGGGGAGGGGAACACCCATAAAGAAGGGGAGGAGAGGGGTTAGGGGGATGTTGGCCCGGAAACCGGGAAAGGGAATAACACTCGAAATGTATATAAGAAATACTCATGTTAATAAAGATAAAAAAAATCAGTAGCTTTCTTATACATCAATAATGAACTGACTGAGAAACAACTCATGAAAATGATATCATTTACAATAGCATCACAAAATACCTAGGAATAAACCAAAACAAAAGAGGTGAAAAAAGGCTTGCTACACTGAAAATAAACACTGACAAGTCAAAGAAGAGAACGGAAGAGGAAATAAATGCTGTAAGGTGTGCTAATACTGTAGAAATGCTCGTACTACCAAGACAACTCATAAAATCCCATCAAGGCCTAACCAAATTCTGATGACATTCTTCATGGAAATATTAAAAAAAACACCTCAAATTCTTATGAAAACACAAAAGAGCCCAAATAGCTAAAGCAATCTTAAAATGTGTGTTCTCCCAAACCCAGTCCCCCAGCCTTGTTCCTATCTCTGCTGCAGGTTCCCTTCCCCCTGCCCACATTTCCTGTGAATTCCACAGTCTATTTCCTCCTAACCTCTCTCCCCCCACTCATTGCTGTATCCCAGCCCCCACCTCCAGAAGGCTTCCCCTGATAAACCAAAGAGCATGCTTGCCAGGAAAGCAGGTAGGCTGCCTGAAGAAGATCTCCTCTCTCTCTATTTCTCCAGACACAATCCTCTAGCAGAACAACCCTGGCAGCCTTCCTTGCCCTGCAGTTCCTATCTTCTATGGATTCTGTAGCAGATCTCTTTTGAACTTCCCTCCTACTGTGTATTGTTTTGTTTCAGACCTCAGGCGTCTCCTGCTAACCAGAGGGCACCTCTTCCCAGGGCAACAAGTAAGCTGAAGGCAGATCCGTGTCTTTCCTGAAATCTAATTCCCCCAGTCTCATCCCCAGCTCTGTAGCTAGAAACCTGCTGTCCTGATTCCTCTCTGACCCCATCTGAAATGAATCACCAAGACCTTTCCCTCTAACCTTCCTTCCCCAAACTAATCCTGGTAATCCAGCCTCCAATACCAGCAGGCATTCCCTGTGAACATAGCAGCTGAGCAGGCCCCCCAACAGACAACACACAGCCACCACACTCTCTGAAAATCCAAAAAGGAAATAAAAATCAAGGAAAAAATATCGAACCAACAAAGGCAAATCTAGAAATTAGCACCTAGACATATAATCACCCAAAACCCAGATGCCTAGACACCAGCAAAAAATACAATAAGAACCAAGGTAATATGTCTTCACTAGAGCTCACCTATCCAAACACAGCAATCCCTAACTATTCCAACATACCTGAAGCAAAAGAAAAAGAGCTTAAACCAACATGGTAAATGTTCTTAACAAGGAAATGAATAAATCCCTTAACAAGGAAATGAATAAATCCCTTAAAGAAATTCAGGAGAACACAAGCAAAAATTTGTAAATGTGTTAAAGAAATTTTTAAAAAATAACCTATAAACAGTTGAAGGAAACAAATAAAACTGGTCAAGACCTTAAAATGGAAATAGAATCAATAAAGAAAACACAAACTGAGGAAATTCTGGAAATAAGATATTTAGAAGTTTAAACAGGAAGTAGAGGCAAGGTTCGCCAACGGAATACAAGAGATGGGAGAATGTTAGGCATCGAAGATACAGTAGAACTATTGGCTAAATCAAAGAAATCTTACATCCCAAAACTACCTACACAAAACATCTAGGAAATATGGGGCATTACACAAAGACGAAAGAATAACAGGAATAGAGGAAGGAGAAGAAACCCAGCTCAGAGGCCCAGAAAAATATTTTCAAAAAAATCAAAGGAAAAAATTCCTTAACCAAAAGAAGGAGATGTCTATAAAGCCATGAGGAGCAAGCATACAGAAACCAAACAAATTGGACCAAAACTGAAATTGCCTAGACATATAATAATCAAAACACTAAGCATACAGAATAAAGATTATTGAAGCTACAAGGTAAAAGACCAAGTATCATATATAAAGGCAGATCTATTAGAATTACACCTGACTTCTCAATTGAGATTCTAAAAGCCAGAAGGTCTATAGACTTGTGCTATAGACTCGAAGAGACCACAGATGCCTGCCCAGAATACTAGAACAAACAAGACTTTCATTCACCACAGATGGAGAATATAAAAACTATTATGATAAACTCAAATTTAAACAACATCTATATATAAACCAAAGCCTACAGAAGGTGCTAGAAGGAAAACTCCTACCTAAGGCAGTTAACTATACCCAGAAAAATGCAGGAAATAGACAGCCCTCTGCATCCCAATCTTGTCCCCCAGGAGTGTTGACACACTCAATCTCAGAGGTGAGACCACCAGTATCACCCCAATACCTAGCCCAAGTGGGACTTGCTCTGGGGCCTTGGACCCAGAAACTGCGGCACAGTCAGGGACAGGATCCTTTCAGTTTCCATCTGTGCCCTGGAGCCCTGGAGCTAACCCTGTGCCACAGTCCTCTGCACACCAATCCTGCCCAGAGAAAACTTGTCCCCGAGTGTTGACACACCCAAGATCACAGGCTCACAGGTTCACAGGAGGGACAAGCTCCAGGCAGAGCAGCAAGACCAACTAACACTAGAGATAATCAGACGGGGAGAGGCAAATGCAAGAACCTACGCAACAGAAATAAAGGTCACTTGGCATCAACAGAACCCAGTTCTCCCACCACAGCAAGCCCTGGATACCACAACATACCTGAAAAGCAAGATTCTGATCTAAAATCACATCTCATGATGATAGGGGATTTTAAGGACATAAATAACTCCCTTAAAAAATACAGGACAACACAGCTAAACAAGTAGAAGCCTTAAAGAGGAAACATAAATCCTTTTAATAAATACAGGAAAACACAACCAAACAAGTGAAGGAATTGAACAAAACCATCCATGATCTAAAATTGGAAACAGAAACAATAAGGAGAACACGAAGGGAGACAAGCCTGGAAATAGAAAACCTAGGAAAGAGATCAGGAGTCATAGATAAAAGCATCACCAGCAGAATACAAGAGATAGAAGAAAAAGCAAGACATTAATCTTCTTACAACAAACCCAAAAGAAGATAACCATGCAAATATAATTCTACTGCTAAAGACAAAAATAACAAGAAACAACAATCACTTTCTTTAATATTTCTTAACATCAATGGACTCAATCCCCCAATAAAAAGATATAGACTAACAGACTGGATATGTAAACAGGACCCAGAATTTTGCTCCATACAGGAAATATACCTCGGTGACAAAGACAAACACTTCCTCAGAGTAAAAGGCTAGAAAAATTTACCCAGGATAGCAAAAACTATCTTCAACAATAAAAGAACTTTGTGGGGAATAACCATCCCTAACCTCCAGCTGTATACAGAGCAATAGTGATAAAGACTGCATGGTTTTGGTACAGAGACAGGCAGATAGATCAACAGAATAGAATTGAAGACCCAGAAATGAACCCACACCTATGGTCACTTGATCTATCCAATGGGAAAAAGACAGCATTTTTAACAAATGGTGCTGATTCAACTGGAGGTCAGCATGTAGAAGAATGCAGATCGATCCATTCTTATCACCCTGTAATAAAGCTTAAGTCCAAGTGGATCAAGGACCTCCACATAAAACTAGATACACTCAAACTAATAGGAGAGAAAGTGTGGAGGAGAGAGAATAAATTGCATTATTATTATGACATTTATTTCACCTTCTGTTCTATTCTTCAATATGTCAGTGTTTGTGGGAGTAGCCAATGAATGTGTGATTTGACTTAAGGCACACTCCATAAGAAGGAGCCCATACCCAGCACTGCTCAGGTACCAAGAACCAGAGATTAGAGAGCCCAGAGACCTAGGGTAGAACCAACAAAAATAAAATGCTTTCTAATTGTATTCTGTTATACTAATAGATCAGTGCCTTTTTCAGTCATTACCAAAGAAGCTTCCTCCAGCAACAGATAGAAAAATATGCAGAGACCCATAGCCAGACATTATATGGAGAGATGGTTGAAACTTGAGGTCTCCGTCAAATCCCTCCCCTCAGAGCTCATGGAATCCCTCAGGAGAGGCTGAAAGGTTGAAAGAGTTAGAGGGGGATCTAGGGCACTAGGAGAACCTTGCCCTCTGAGTCAACTAAGCAAGGCACATATGATCTCACAGAGACCTACCTGGGTCTAGGTTCTGTATATATATACTATGGTACTCCTGACTATGGGTCTGTGTTCATCTTTTGGAATTTTATTTTGTCATGTTTGGTTGTTATCTCTTAGAATCCTGTTCTTTTCTAATGAGAGAAAGAAAGGGAGTGGATCCATATGAGAGGAGATATGGGCATAAACTGGGATGAGTAGATGGAGGGGAAACTAAAGTAAACTAAATTAAACTAAACTAAAATGGTCCTTTATTACCTTTAACTAATGAAATGATGATCTTAGATAGCAAGCAAGCAAATTTCCAAAGTGTATTTATAACACAATTGACCTAATCTCTTCAAAATACCAGGAACATGTGAGAATGTTAAAGGAACTATTATAGATCAGGAAAATACAACAAATATACCCTGAGAAGTTTTATTTTATACTACTTCAAATTTTTCTTTGGGGATGGCTCTTTGGGAGACCACTGAATACAGACTGTATGTTACTTCGTAAAATATTAGCTTGCTATGTTGTAGTTACAATAGAATATCCACACTTTCAAAAGTTACATACTAAATTATTTAGAATAAAGTTTTATAATATCTGCCACTTATTTTCAAATGATTCTCAGGAAATCTTTGCAAATTGAATGTAAATAGTAACTGAATAACGTAAAAGTCTAGTGGATTTACCTGGTCAAACAACTATACCTAAATTGCATTCATTAGACCAATAGGAGGATAGAAACCAGCAAATAGATATACAAAGAATGCTTGTTAAAAATCCTTTTTCTTTTTTTATTTATTCCTTGTGAATTTAATACAGTTGATTATATTTGCTCCCCTACCCCAACTCCTCACATATCCACTCCCACGTTTCTTTTCACCCAATGTTATGATCTTTCTCTTTCTTTTTTTTTGTTTCATTTGATTATTATTGTGATTTAAAATTATGTCATAAAATATCAAAGTCAACTTGGTCAACTTGGACAGTGGTCGTATAGCAAGACAAAGGAATGCATTAGGTCAAACAGGCATGCTGTTTGAGGTGCACTCGCACTGACTGTACAGTTAAGGTCTTTTTTATTTTATTTTATTTTTTATTAACTTGAGTATTTCTTATTTACATTTCGATTGTTATTTCCTTTTCCGGTTTCGGTCAACACCCTCCTCCCCTCCCCTCCCCTTCTATATGGGCTTCCCCTCCCCATCCTCCCCCCAACAACCACGTTCACTGGGGGTTTAGTCTTGGCAGGACCCAGGGCTTCCCCTTCCACTGGTGCTCTTACTACGATATTCATTGTTACCTATGAGGTCAGAGTCCAGGGTCAGTCCATGTATAGTCTTTAGGTAGTGGCTTAGTCCTGGAAGCTCTGGTTGCTTGGCATTGTTGTACATATGGGGTCTCGAGCCCCTTCAAACTTTCCAGTTCTTTCTCTGATTCTGTCAATGGGGGTCCTGTTCTCAGTTCAGTGGTTTGCTGCTGGCATTCGCCTCTGTATTTGCTGTATTCTGGCTGTATCTCTTAGGAGAGATCTACATCCAGCTCCTGTCGGCCTGCACTTCTTTGCTTCATCCATCTTGTCTAATTGGATGGCTGTACATGTAAGGGCTAGCATAGGGCAGGCTCTGAATGGGTGTTCCTTCAGTCTCTGTTTTAATCTTTTGCCTCTATTCTTGCCAAGGGCATTCTTGTTCCCCTTTTAAAGAAGGAGTGAAGCATTCACATTTTGATCATCCGCCTTGAGTTTCATTTGTTCTAGGGCATCAGTACTCCAAGGCATTTGGGCTAATAGCCACTTATCAAATGAGTACATACCATGCTGCATGTCTTTCAGGATTGGGTTAGCTTCACCAGGGATGATATTTTCCAGTTCCAACCATTTGTTTATGAATTTCATAAAGTCATTGTTTTTGATAGCTGAGTAATATTCCATTGTGTAGATGTACCACATTTTCTGTATCCATTCCTCTGTTGAAGGGCATCTGGGTTCTTTCCAGCTTCTGGCTATTATAAATAAGGCTGCTATGAACGTAGTGGAGCACGTGTCTTTTTTATATGTTGGGGCATCTTGTGGGTATATGCCCAAGAGAGGTATAGCTGGATCCTCAGGTAGTTCAATGTC